>NC_056740.1:90929446-91084446 GCF_019279795.1 Protopterus annectens | reverse complement strand
TTCAAAACTCACACCATCAACACCCACACATAGCAACACTAAACCCACATATACGGAGGCTCTTAACATTAACCTGCCCAAGCAACAAGGACCTCTGAAACTGAAACATAAACAAACACCAGTCACAACCAAAGTGACACATAGCTCACAACACCAGGGTGCCATCCAACAACAGCCCATAAGACAAGACAGCATAGCCAACACTTTAGTCATAGGTGACTCTATAGTCAGGCACACTGATGTCCCACTCACCTGGCTGAACAAGGAGAAAATTACAGTTAGCTGCCTGTTGGATACCAGGATCTGCCACATAATGCATGCACTCAAGTCACTCCACAACAAGTACAAATACGTCTCTGTCATTGTCCATGATGGAGGGAATGACTTGAGATGTACCTCCCTGGACTACATAAAAAGAGACATGAAGAGCCAGGCAGGTATGATCTTAGTCCTGAGTAGCATCCTGCCTTCGCCCAGAATGATACCGCAGTGTAAGGACAAAATGACTGACTTCAACAATTGGCTAAGCTTCTGTTGTCATTCAAAAGGGATCCAGTATCTGTCTGTCTGGGACGACATGATTGACAAACCACGATGCTTTGCCAGAGATGGTCTGCACCTGTCACCCCTGGCATTCAGATTACTGGCTAAAGCTCTTGCCACCCCTATAGTGCATTTTTAGGCAAGGTTCAAAGGACAAAACCACCACCGTAACAGATACAAGCATGCAAAATCTAAAGGTAATGCTACTCAATGCTAGAAGTCTAAACTTCAAAATGAACTCTCTCGAGGCACTCCTAAAAATGGAGAACATCGATATGTGTGCAGTAACTGAGACCTGGTTCAAGGCTCCAGAGAGCACCCCTGCAATACCAGGCTACAACTCTTTTACCACACTTTTCGGCCACCAAACCAAGACCGAAACACTAAAGGTGAGGGAGTGTCCACATTCACCAAGGATATTCACACCTCCAGGCTGGTTGCCCAACACAATGCCTCTGAAATTCTCCAGGTGCAACTAACACTAGGTAAGACTGTAATCCAAACTGTAACTTGTTACAGATCCCCCACCATTCCCCAAGATTCTCACTACACCTTTCTAAACATACTGGAAAATATTATGATACAACCAAACACCCTAATACTGGGTGATTTCAACTACCCTTCCATTAACTGGGAAAACTACTCGGGTACCAACACCTTTTCCCAACGGTTATTGGAATTCATAAATTCCAATGCCCTGGATCACCTAATCCATTGTCCCACCAGGTGCTCCAATATCCTAGACCTGGTCATTACCAACATTGGAGATAGATGCTCCACACCAGTGGTCACCCCTTCATTGGTCAGGTCTTACCATAAGCAAATCACCCTTGACATCCACATCCCACCCTCACCCCCCAGTAAGGAAACCTCCGTAAAAAACTATCACATCCACTTGTGCATGAATCGTACCATCCCAAATAGAACCAAGACGCTCTCCTCCAAAAAAAAGGAAGCCAATCTGGTGGTCCCCTGCCATAAACAAACTATACAACAGAAAAGAGGAAAATCCCAGGATGCAAAAAAACTCCCTTACCAGCCTCAGTAAGAAGATGAAATCCCTCATAAAATCCTCCAAAGCTAGTTACAAAAATTCCAAAGACAACCACAAGGCATTCTATAGTTATGTCAAGAATCTAAATGGCAATGCTCTGAGCTACAACAGAATGCCATTAAATATACTGATCCCAAGGATATTGCCAATATCCTGGCAGATCGATTTAATGCCAACTTCACCCCCCTCTCACCTCCTAAAGGGCCCATCTCAATACCAAAAGATTGCCAAATTCTGGTAATCACGGCCACACAGGTAGAAACCGCACTTTCCAAAACTAAGAATACAGCATCCATGGGACCAGATGACATCACGGGCTGTGTACTACATGAACTACAAAATGAACTGGCACCTCACCTAAGTTTCGTATTTAATCATAGCCTCACCTCAGGCTTCATGCCCACTGAGGGGCGCACAGCTACAGTTATCCCACTCCACAAGGGGGGGGGTCCACCTTGGATCCCGGGAACTACCGTCCCATCAGTCTGACGAGCCTGATCTGCAAGGGCATGGAACGCATTATCATGGAACTTATAAACAAAGACATTGGCAACCTTCAAACACTGGACCCCACACAGTTTGGGTTCATGAAGGGCCGATCTTGTCTCCTGAACCTGATTGACTTCTTCAAATCAGTCTCCAGAGCAGTGGACGAGGGTAAGGCGGCCCACACAGCCTATCTGGACCTCGCCAAGGCCTTCGATACCATCCCCCACTCTGGAATCATAGATAAACTTACTATGCTGGGCATAAATCCCTACATCACTCGATGGGTTGCCAACTGGCTTACTGACAGAACCCAGACTGTAAAAGTAGCCAACTCCAAATCCAGCTCCAAACAAGTGACAAGTGGAGTACCTCAGGGTTCAGTCCTGGGACCGCTCTTGGTTGGCATCTACTTCTCTGAAATACAGGCCAACACTAAGGGACTCTGGCTAACAAAGTTCACAGATGACTGCAAACTGTGAGCCATTATTGAATCCCCAAATTATGTGGATATTCTACAAAAGAGCCTTACAGAAACAGATGCTTGGTGCCAGAGCCATGGGCTCAAGCTTAATGCCAAGAAATGTATAGTTATCCCCTTTGGGAAAAACTATGTACCCATGAATTACCACACAGATGGCAGTACACTAAACACCAAAAGTGTGATAAGAGACTTAGGGACACAGGTGGACAGTGATCTCACCTTCGATAACCACATCACAACAGTCAGGAAATCCTTCTATGTGGCCCACCTCATCACTAAGGGCTTTTCATCAAGAAAAAAGGAGGTCATTGTCCCACTGTACGCATCCCTCATTAGACTCATTATAGAGTACAATGCCTCATTTTGTATGTACCTCACAAGACATCTGCAACAGCTGGAAAGGCCACAGAAATACCTCACTAAAAGAATCACATGCCTAAAGCAGATGCCCTATGCTGACCGTCTAAAAAAAACTCCAGCTATACTCTGTGGCATATCGTCTACTCAGAGGCAATCTCTGCTTAACTGAGCTGTTGGATATGCATTGGACATGCTACACAAAGAAATCCCAAACCCTCAGAGCCACATGCTCCAGGGATCTAAACCTTGTCATCACAATGAACAAAACAAGCTGGAGGGATAGGTTCCTGACCCAAAGACTACCCATACTCTGGAATAGACTGCCCATACATGTCAAGCAGAGCGCCTCCTTGGCCCTCTTCAAAAGGAACCTTGACAATTGGATGGGAGATAGGAAATTCACCCCGGGGATCACGTCAGTCGCCCTGCTAGGCCGGGGTCCAGGGAAGTAAATATTGTGGGAAGAAATATCCAGGGAATTGTTATGGCTAGGCTTGTATAGGCCCTAGGGCCTATAGCTTAGTACCAACCTATAAACCTCTGAACCTATGAACAAGGTAGATTAATCTAAAGAAACAAAATATGTACTTGCAAAAAGTATTAATCTAAAGAAACAAAATATGTACTTGCAAAAAGTAAAATAATTTTCTTACAAAAAGCCAGAGATTAACCACGTGTAAAACAGCTCTTAATTTTCTGTTGTGGAGATAATCAAAAGCTTGATTTCTTTGTTTATTTCTTAGTAGAAGTCCTCCCCCCACAACATTCAAGCCTTAATGTTGCAGTATTCCTTTTAGCAATAATTTCTTTACTCTCTCCTAAGATAGGATACGTGGCCTTGTAATAATCTGGAGAAACTATAATTTTAAGATAAACCACAACTATCACGGCACTAGCATTGCTAGATCCCTAAAGTGTCTTTTGTTCTCCAACCTGTCTTTGTCTTTGATAATATTTGCCCAATGTGCATCACTTGATCAGACTGGAAACTTTTAACCAAAGACTTTGGCATGTAGTGAAACTCACTAAAAAGGTTCCTGGTTTGTCGATGCAGTGAAACTAGCGTTTTTTTTCCTCTATGCCTGCTAAACCTGTTGAGAAGGTTTAACTCATTACAGCTGAGTGACACCTCCTGGTGTTTCTGCAGTTAGATCTTACTGATGCCTCTAAGCATCAAATATTGAATGTTCATATTTGCATTATTAATTCCAAAACCGTGCTACATACAAAGTACTAAAATATGTTATCATAAAGTTTATACAATGGCAAACACAACTATGATATTTGACCTCTGTCTACTTCAGGTAAAGAGATATTAATTGTTCTTCATATAATATGAATTTATACTGTCATAAATTTTATGTTTTTTTCTAAATATCTCAACAGCCAAGTAGCACAGACAGAACTGCTTAGCTGTATATGAAAGCTCTCAGCTGAATGATTAAAATGTGGATGACAGTATGTGTGTAACGTGAGTGATTGTTGAGATATTGTAAGTTTTTTACAAAACAATACAAACTTAACACTGACTGTGTTTCCTGTGATTTAAAAATCCCTTTTAAAACCTATTACCTAAAGAAAACTATCACTATAAAATAGTTTGTGCTGAAGATCTTGACATTTGCACTTTTTTCAGTAACCACTATGGTTCCAGACATATGAACATTTGTTTGAAATGTGAGGACATAATTTAATTCTATCAAAAAGCTTAGGCCTTGCCCATTGTAAGATACAGTGCAAACTTCCACAGCTCCATTGGAGGAAACTGCCTCCACTTGCTCCCTTATACACATGTATAAGGTTTGGTAACCTCCTATTGTATGATTGTGTTATGCTGGTCAGAGTTCTCCTTTTTGAATATTTATTTAGCAATATTATACTCCTGTTCTTTTAATCATATTCTCACAGCTTAAGTGAAAGTACTGAGTGGCAGAGCCTTTATCATAAAGTCTTCCAACATTTTAAAAATAGTAACTTGAAATTCACTCAAACACCTATTAAAGTAAGTGCTTATTTCAGTAATGTTATCACCAACACCGTCTTCTAATTTTCTCTTATCTTATCTAAACCTTTATTCTGTAAAGTTTGGAAAGAATTTGAAAACATCCAAACAGTTTTTACCTTTAAATAGTCTGCACAGCTATCATAAGACATTTACTTAAAGTATCCACAACTTTGCTTAAAAGCAAATAGGTTTAAAATCCGTCTTACTGTACCTTGTCAATGTGGTGTTGATTATACACACATTCAAAGGATCATATAAAACTACTGAGGTCATCTCCCTCATTTTACGGAGGAAACAATTTAGTACTGACCTTGGTACCCAAGGCTGGGATTTCACTACCGCTACTTGCATATCTCTACTGTAAAGTACTTACCACTCTTTCATGTTGGCTCTCTTTCTGCTCTTCTTCCACTTCAGGCTGTTTCTTTCTTTCAACGGCATCTCATTTCCAATTTCAGATGTTTCCATTCAAGCTGTATTTTGAAGTAATTTGCGGATGGATTTAGTTGCTTTGCTTCATGTCCTGCACTCACGGCTGCTACCAGGTTGTGGACTGAATCTCAAGTGCTCCCAAGGTGGTTGTCATCACATATTTGGTAATATAATTAGATTGGATTCCTTTCAGTTTGCATTCTTTAGTCATCTGCAACACCGATATTTTCTCAAATTCCACACAGATCATTTCTACCCAATTTCCTAACTACTCTTTCTAAAAAAATAAAATAATTCATGTATTTTTACCTTAAGGCTGCAAGTATTCACAAACATACTGCAGACAAGACTGTTTTGCAAGCTACACAAGTCTAAATTATAAAATACACACAATAACAAACCAATTTATGTATGATAAATAAGCATGTATTTCCATCTGCTGCCACCAGTTTGTATTTCACAGTACACCATTAAATCTGTTCCATTTAAATCAATATATATGTGACAGTAAAGGACTATGGTCTTATGATTTGCATTGCTGGCCACCAAATAATATACAAGAAACTAGAGATTTTACAAGTGTGCAATAAATGTTCAGTACTGTCTCAGGAAACAGGCAATACCTGCCACACCCTACACTGACCAGCTGTAGTGGAGAATTAAAATCAATGGCTCCCCAGTGTCTCACTTATCTTGCTCCCAGCCCAATGGATCTCAGTGCTATCTCATCAACAGTAACTAAAAGCTTATCAAACATTATTTTTGCACACAAGTACATATATGCCAGGATCCGCCACATAACGCACACACTCAGTACACTCCACAACAAGTACAAATATGACTCTGTCATTGTCCATGTTGGTGTGAATGACCAGAAACGTACCTCCCTGGACTACACGAAAAGAGGCATGGAGGAGCTCTCCAATCTTGTAGCCCAAGCAGGTATGACCCTAGTCTTGAGTAGCATCCTGCCATCACCCAGAATGATACCACAGTGCAAGGACAAAATGGTTGGCTTCAACAGCTGGCTAAGCTTCTAGTGTCATTCTAAGAGAATCCAGTATCTGTCTGCCTGGGATGACATGATCGCCAGACCATGATGTTCTGCCAGAGATGGCCTGCAACTGTCACCCTTGGGATTCCGGATACTGACTAAGGCTCTTGCCACCCCTATAGTGCCTTTTTTAGGCAAGGTTCAAACGACAAATTCACCACCTTAATATGTACAAGCAAGAAAAATCTGAGGGCAATGCTACTCTATGCTAGAAGTCTAAACCTCAAAATGCACTCACTCGAGGTACTCCTTAAAATGCAGAACATCGACATCTGTGCAGTGACAGAGACCTGATTCAAGGCTCCAGAGAGCACCCCTGCATTACCAGGCTATAATTCATACCGCACCTTTCGGCCACCTAACCTGGACCAAAACAGTAAAGGCGGAGGCATGTCCATATTCATGAAGGATATCCACACCTCCAGGCTAGTTGCTCAGCATAATGTATCCGAGATTATCCAAGTGCAACTAACTATGGGCAAGACCGCAATCCAAATTGTAACTTGCTACAGATCCCCCACCATGCCACAGGATTCCCACTCCTCATTTCTTGATACACTGGAAAATATTAGGGTACAACCCAACACCCTAATAATAAGTGAGTTCAACTACCCCACCATTAACTGGGAAAACTACTCATGTACCAACTCTTTTGCTCAGCGTTTTCTGGAATTCATAAATTCCAGTGCCTTGGATCAACTTATCCACACCCCCACCAGGGGCAGCAATATACTAGACCTGGTCATTACTAACATGGGCGACCGGTGTTCCACACCCAGAGGTCAATTCCTCTTTGTTCAGATCCGACCACAAGCTAATCACCCTAGACATCCACATCCCGCCCCCACCCCCATTAGGGAAACCACCATAAAAAATGTCTCCAAAGCCAACTTCATGCTTCTTGAGACAAAAGTGGCAAACTTCACAACACCCATGCAGGCAAACAATAGAGGTACGACTGCTGAATCCTACACAAATGCACTTTATAAGCACTTACACAAGTGCATGGATCATGCTATCCCTAACAGAACCAAGATGCTATACTCCAATAAAAGGAAGCCTATCTGGTGGTCCCCTGCCATAAACAAACTCTATAATAGAAGAAAGAAACTGTTGCAAAAAAGAGTAAAATCCCATGATTGGAGAAACTTCCTGGTCACCCTCAGTAAGAAGGTGAGATCCCTCATAAAATCCTCCAAAGCTAGCTACGAAAACAAAATCATCACTGATTCTAAAGACAACCACAAAGCATTCTACAGCTATGTCAAGAATCTCAATGCCAACACTCAGAGCTGCTCTGAGTTACAGCACAATGGCACTAAATATACAGAACCAACTGATATTGCCAACATCTTGGCAGATAGGTTCAGTGCTAACTTTACCCCCCTCTCACCCCCTAAAGGGCCCATCTCTATACCGGAAGAATGCAAAGTTCCTGTAATCACGGCTGCACAGGTAAAAAACACACTCTCCAAAGCCAAGAACACAGCATCCATGGGACCTGACAACATCCCAGGCTGCGTTCTACACAAACTAAAGAATGAACTGGCACCCCACCTAAGTACCATGTTCAGTCATAGCCTCACCTCAGGCTTTGTGCCCACTGAATGGCGCACAGCGACGGTTATCCCACTCCACAAAGGGGGAGACACCATGGACCCCTGGAACTACCACCCCATTAGCCTGATGAGCCTGGTCTGCAAGGCCATGGAATGTATCATCATGGAACTTATCAACAAAGACATTGGTAATCTCCAAACTCTGGACCCCACCCAGTTCAGGTTTGCAAAAATCAGATCATGTCTCCTAAACCTGATAGACTTCTTTGAAGCAGTCACCAAAGTCATAGACGAGGGTAAGGTAGTTCACACAGCCTATCTAGATCTTGCCAAGGCTTTTGACACCATCCCTCACTCTGGAATTATAGATAAACTCACTAAACTAGGTATAAATTCCTATGTCACAAGATGGGTTGCCAACTGGCTCACTGACAGCACCCACTCTGTGAAAGTAGCAAACTCCAAATCTGACTTCAGACCAGTGACAAGTGGAGTACCACAGGGTGCAGTCCTGGGTCCTCTCCTGTTTGGTATCTACTTCTCTGAAGTACAGGCTAACACAGAAGGTCTTTGGCTAATGAAGTTCGCAGATGACTGCAAACTAGGAGCCATAATCGAAACACCTAATGTGAACATCCTACAAAAGGGCCTTACTGAGACAAATGACTGGTGTTAAAACCATGGACTCAAGCTCAATGCCAAAAAGTGCATTGTCATCCCCTTTGGTAAAAAAACTCTATACCCATGAACTACCACATAGGCGGTAGTCTACTTAACACCAAAAGTATGATAAGAGACCTTGGGACACAGGAGGACAGTAGTCTCTCCTTTGATAATCACATTGCCACAGTTGTCAGGAAATCCTTCTACGTGGCACACCTCATAAAAAGAAGGTATGTACTTACCATAACGTTCCATGTTAGTAGTCCATCTCACCCTTCATTCTTCCTCAACTCCGACTCAGTCTATTTACAAGCTGGAAGACTTCTGGTTGGCTCTTGGCTAGGTAGGTATCCCATGGTGCACCCATACAATCCCCAGATCTTGTTTGCTGCTGACTAGAAAAAAATAAACAGTCCACAGAAAAAGCCAATACTAAAAGGTCTCCATAAATAATGAAATTAATATTTTTATGTCTCCAGGTACTTCCAGGATGGGGGCAGGATGGAGGGTTCGAAAGAATGAAGGGTGAGATGAACTACTAACATGGAACATTATGGTAAGTACATAACTTCTTTATGTTTAATAGTCCTATCTCACCTTCATTCTTTAAATATGGGACAGCGTCTCTAGCACCTTATCCTTGGGTGGCTCAAGGAAAAATACTCCTGAGTACCGTGGAACCAAAGGAGGCTCTACCCCTGGAGATTAAATCCAATTTGTAATGGGTAATAAAAGTGTGAGGGGTAACCCACGTAGCAGCTGCACAAATACTGTCAAGTGGAACCCTGGCTTGACAGGCTGCAGAGGTAGATTGAGATCTGGTAGAATGAGCCTTGATTTTAAAGGGTAAAGATTTGTCCTCAGAACTGTAAACATAAGCTATACAGCTAGAAATCCAGTTAGAGAGAGTCACTTTGGAAACTGGTAAGCCCAACCTGGGTTCGGAGAAGGAAATGAACACTTGATCCAATTTTCTAATGTCTTTAGCCCAGTGCAAATAAAAACGTAATTGTCTATGGACATCCAGTTGGAGAAACCTGTACTCAGCTGCATTGGAGTGATTTGGAAAGAAAACCAGAAGCTCTATGGACTGATTCAACGTGGCCTGGGAACAGACCTTGGGGACAAAGTAAGGTTAGTATGAAGGGACACCCTGTCTTTATGAAAAATCAGATAAGGCAGTTTAACAGACAAGGCTTGCAATTCTGACACCTGTCTGGAAGACATGATAGCCACCAAAAACAACATCTTCCAAGATAAAAACTTCAAAGAGCATGAATCAGAAGGCTCAAACAATTTAACAATATAGAACCAAATATCTAATGTAGCTAAACAGTGAAGAAACTTTGAAAAAAAGTTGAAAACGTGCAAACACTTAGCCAGAGCCAAGGAGAAGCACAACCGAACTCGTCGACATGGCAAATGAGATCTGGGGATTGTACTGGTGCACCATGGGATACTCACCCAGCCACGAGCCAACCAGAAGTCTTTCAGCTTGTAAATAGGCTGAGTCAGAGCCGAGGACTGGCTCCGATCCCATATGTAAAGAATGAAGGTGAGATAAGACTACTTAACATCAAAGGGTTTCTCATCCAGGAAAAAAGAGGTAATTGTTCCCCTCTAATCACTCATTAGACCCATTATGGAGTACAACTCCCCTTTTGGTACGTACCTTACAAGACATCTACAACAAATGGAAAGGCCACAGAAATACCTCACAAAGAGGATTACCAGCCTCAAACAAATGCCCTATGCAGACCGTCTCAAAAAACTCCAGATTTACTCCGTTGCATATCGCCTACTCAGAGGCGATCTCTGCCTAACGTATAAAGCTATGTCAAACCCAGAGCTGTTGAACATGCTCCACTTAAAGAAATCTCAATCCCTCTGAGCTACACGCTCTAGGGACCTAAACTTTGTCACCACAATAAACAGAACATGCTGGAGGGATAGATTCCTGTCCCAGAGACTTCCCATACCCTGGAACAAACTACCTATATATATCAAACAAAGCTCCTCATTAGCACTCTTCAAGAAAAATCTTGATTGGATGGGAAATAGTAAATTCGTCCCGGGGGATCACTTCTGTGGCTCTGCTTGACAGGGGCACAGGAAAATCATTTTCTTGGGTGGCGAAAGCCAGGGTACCTTTTTGGCAAGGCTTATATAGACCCTAGAGCCAATAGCCTAGTACATACCTATGAACCTATGAATATATATCCAGTGCCAACATACTTTTCCTCTCTTTATGGTAATGCTGCCACTGCTAAACCATCTAGCACTCCAAAAACACAATTACAGCTTAACTTTAAAATGAGTCAGTTGTGAAATATTGGTCTTGAAGAATATCTTGAGCAGTACGTCTTTGAAAATTGAAAGACAACAATTGAATTTACACAACTTCAATTTGCATTCCTTTAAGAAAATAAATAAACTGCCAGCCACAAACATTTAAAGTGAAAAAAAGAATTCTTTATTAAAAATAAAATTAAGCAAATCACTCTGTAAAATCAAATATACAAACGGCAATAAACATGTATAAAGAAAATACAAAATAAAGCGATTGCATATAGAATACATCTGTCAACTCATCTAGATTCATCACTACCAGTAGCCAAAGATCTACTTGATATTTTGTCTACTTGTAAGTCTGAATAATAGATAGACAGATAGATAGATAGACAGATTGATATAGACACACACACACATGCGCACACACACACACACACACACACACACACACACACACACCTGACTCGCATTGGTACCCCAACAGCACTAGAAGACCACTCATCTGCATGAGGATGGAGGGGAGGATATTCCTGACATATCAAGGAGGGACCTTCCATAGTTCAACTGATATAGCAAGAATATATCTATTATATCTAGCTTTCAGTACTTTTATTAATGGGGCCTTGGTGTGGCTGAATTACAAGCAGTACCATCAAGGTAGAAGGAGCTAGAAGATCTCATAAGTACATAACTCAGATGGCTGAGTCCCAAGATTCTGCTATCCCAAATCACAGCAAAGTCAAAAATACTTGGTGAAAGTGTACACTAAGAAACAAGTGGATGTGACATAAATGTCCCCAAATTAGAGATTCTTGAAGAAAGCACTGAAAGCAGCCACTCCTAAGATGAAGTAGGCTTTAAGTGCATTTGCTATTTAGTGGCTAGCCGACTGGGATTCATGATTATTTATTGAAGAATAATCCAATGGACAAATGTGATTCACTAAAAACACTTTCAGTGAATAAGATTTCAAGCCTCCCTAAACCTCCTATGGAGGACAGCCCCACACTCCCCTAACTTTATATATATATATATATATATATATATATATATATATATATATATATAGTCTGTGTATGTGTAGCTAGATAGATAAATATAGATATATGTAAACTCCACGGTTGCACAACCATGGAGAAAGTGCAACACTTCCTGTTTGCTGAAAGAGGCTTTCAGCAAATAATTGTTTGCACTGCCATCAAAGCATAATCCTTTGACAAACATTCACGTTCCTGCCAACTGCAAAAGATAAATGTAATTGGTAATTCATTTGGAGTGTCTGCTAGACCACTGTAAGCCCTTCCATCCCTGGAGGAAAAGAGATGAAAAATTGGTCCATATTCCTAAATTCACTTTCACTCAAGGTAATATCTAAGCTGCTGGTCCATGTACAAGATATAAAGGCACCTTTCGTCTCATGTTTCAGACAAAACAATGTAAAGAAAATCAAAAAGCTGAAAGATTTGTTCAAGGAAACCTACAAAGGTACCTTTCAGATGAAATGTAGGTTTCTCCAGAGGCTCCCCCATCCTTGTGAAAAATGACATATGGTTTCCTGAGTATAACAGCTTGCAGCTCCAAGATATATCTTATAAAGCAGTTTATGGTTTCAAGAAAAATGTTTTTCCAAAAAAATGCCAATACTGTTAATCTGGTACTCTTATACAGTGTGTGGACAAGTCTACCTACTGTGAAGTTTAGGTACATGGAGTGGAGGTGTTCTTCAATAGATAATGGATCTGTAACTCTCCTTTCAGAAACTACTTGACTTGTTAGGTGATGGTCAACAATCCTGCACTTCCACAAGGTTGTGGAGCAAAGCAATAGCTGGCATATGCCCCTCATAGTGGAGGTCTTGGTCATATAGGTGTTTCAGATACTAGATCACCTGCAAGCTGACTCCTTTGGGGAAATTAAGAACAATTTCCAGTTGATGACATATGCAGCCAGGTAGAGGCTTTCCTTTTAGATTCAACTGCACTGTTGCTGAGA
The DNA here is from genome assembly GCF_019279795.1 of Protopterus annectens. Taxonomy (NCBI): domain Eukaryota; kingdom Metazoa; phylum Chordata; order Ceratodontiformes; family Protopteridae; genus Protopterus; species Protopterus annectens. The sequence continues at coordinate 91,071,522 of NC_056740.1, read as the reverse complement.
TCATTGTCAACAAAACTGGTAGAATAAGGATGCTTATATCTGCAGCCAACTCCTGAAGTGGTGCAGATTGTATCCTAAGTATGGTAACATCCTTGATAAGGTATGAGAGCGTTTCCTGTACCCTAGGAACATAAGAGTGATCCCATTATGTCCCTGTGAGACAACCGAATTCTGATCACAAAAACTTACAGCATTTGCTCAAAGTGCATGAGGTCAAGTACTCAGAAACTCATACCCCAAAATATTCAAGTTCTTGAGCAAAGGCAAAAATGTTAAGAAATCATTTTTTTAGTTCAGAAAGGCAAGCCTCCTCCCCCACTCCCACATCCACCCCCAGACTATATTATTTTCACTCGAAAGTCACTGCACCTCAGAGAAAGAATGGTCAGTTGTAAACAGTGTAAGAGGTGCCTTTCTCTGATATGCTGCAAGAATCAAACCACCTACTAAAAAGACACATAAGCAAATAGGATCTTGCTCATATGTGTCTGGAGAAATGGGAACATGAGCCACTGAATACTTAAGTTACAGAGATATAAGCTCAGGTGATCAGAGCAATGGAGTGAAGTGTGTTAAGGCCCCAAAACCACTCCCTTCCCAGCAAATGGGCGATGAATATCCATTTTGGTATCTCTTCCCGGAATTCTGAAATGAGATGTGGAATTAAAGGAATGGCAGGAATAGGTGTAACAGCCTACCATGCCATGTAATAGTGAATGCACCCAACACTAGCTCTCCCCTGTCCTGCTGAATGGAGTATATAGTAAAGGGAGAACTGAATTTCCCACTTAACAAATAGGTCAGTCTCTAGAGTGTCCCACTTCTGCAATACTGACCAGGCATAGCTTCCAAATCTAAAGCTCATGCTGAAGACTGAAGCAATGGATGAGGCCAAATCAGTCCACACCACACATTTAAATCTCACAAAAGATTTTGACACCTTCCCACATTCAGCTATTGTAAATAAACCTCTCCCAGCTAAATATAAATCCTGATGTAACTCACTGGATAGCAAATTGGTTTACAATCAGAACTCAGAAAATTAGGGTGGGAAACTCTACCTCGTCCAAAAGACCTGTCGCTAGTGGGGTACCCCAGAGTTCAGTCTTTGAGTCAGTCCTGTTTGACATTTACTTCTCAGAGGTGAAAACAAATGTAAAGAGTTTATGGCTGACCAAGTATGCAGATGACTGTAAATTTAGCGCCATCATAAACTCCCCAGAGGACAGTAAAATCCTTCAAGAAGGCCTTTCCCAAACAAATAGCTGGTGTCAAAACCATGGACTAAAATTAAATACCAAGAAATGTATAATTGTACACTTTGGTAAGCATGACTTCTCTTGTAACTATCACATTGACACACCACTGAACGTTGATCCCAAAGCCAGAGATCTGGGTACCTATGATGACAAATAAACTGTCCTCTGATCATCATGCATCCACTATTGTAAGGAAGTCTTTTTCATCATGTACAGCATATATCTAAAGGTATGATGCTCAGCTTCAGGGATGTAATTATTCTACTATACTCTCATTGGGCCAGTCATTTAATGTAATGCCCATTTGGTATGCACCTGTCCAAACGCTTGTCACAATTGGAGTGACCAAAATGCTTTTTCACCAAAAACATCAAAGATCTGAATCACAAAATCTATGCAGATCATTTCAAAGCCTTGTCCCTCTTCTCAGTATCATACAGTTTACTAAGCGGCAACCTCTGCCTTATGTATGGAGCCTTAACAGCCTCTGTCTTATCATACGTATTACATATTGGAAAGTCCAACAGCATGAATGCACCTGTACAGGAGATCTCAATCTTTTTTGCAGCATGAACAGAACTTTGGCAGGGTAGGTATGTATCACAGAGAATACCTCTTCTCTGGAACCATCTTCCACTTCACAGAAAGAAAAGTATTTCTCATACTCCAAATGTAATTTGGATAAATTTATAGGAAACTACAAGTTCAGCCCTGATTTAACACTCATGTCGATCACATATAAGGGTAACAAGTAAATGTCCCAACATATCTTTGTGTTGCCCACCTCTGTGTAATTTGTATGTAAAATATAAGGACTGAAATTACCATAGGAATATAAAGCAAGGCTTCTTAAGATCCACACAGATCAATTGCCTAGTAAGTACCTATCAACTTAAGAATCTGAGACCAACGACCTGCCATCTTAGGTACTTCCCCAAGGATGTGAACTGCTGATAGATACCCTATGGTTAATGTCAGATGATCATCACTTCCCTGCACAAGCAAGTACAACTATGTGTCCCTTACATATCTGGATGTGGATAGGCTCTTCATGCTCATAGTTTTATACCAAGCATATTGCTGGAGAGCCATGAAGAAGTTCAACATCATCACCCTTGTATTATGGATAAACTAGTTCCTTCTGGATAAGAGATCATTATCATTTATGCCAGGTGTGAATCAGTTACCCATCTGGTTTGTCAAAGTTTGTTTTTAAGGGTTTTGATGAGGTAATCTTCTTTATACACAGAGTCTCTTACTAAGGTGGGGAAGTATGTGGGTTAAGAAACCTCTCATGCCAGCCGCTATTGTTCATTTTACAGTGGAGGCTTATGTCTTTGAAGCTGGTATTGGCTGAGCTGCTTGATCTAAGAAAGTATAGCCCAACAACTAAGGAAGCTTTCATAGTACAAAGCACTAAGCAAGGAATGCCTCTCGTGATCATGCAAAAGACTGAGAGGAGTGATACAGATTTTAATCTGCTGGGATAGCTTAAGTGGCTTAAATCAGAAATGTTTCTAGTTAAAAAACTTTGAGTGCCTTTCAAGTTGTACAATGTGCTTAGAGTGGTACATTCTAAAGGGGTGCTTTTTGTTTGATAATTGGGCCTTATGAGGGAGGAGTCAAGGAAAAGAAAAGGAATGACACCTCAATGACTCCTGGATTAAATGTGTGTAAACAAAAGAATGACACCTCAATGACCCCTGGATTAACTGTGTGTAAACAAAAGAATGACACCTCAATGACCCCTGGATTAACTTGTGTAAACAGAATTAACAGGCCAGGGTTATGTACCATTGTACAACTGAGCCAGTAAAAATGTAAACCGTAGTCCAGTCCCTGTAGGAAAGGTGGCTCCAGGGGTTAATTCTATTTTAAAGCAAGCACTGAGTCATCCTAAAATGGATGTTGTACTCTTTCCCTTTAGCTTCTGTTTGCTGTGGTTTTAGCCCATTCACTGTATGGTTATCTAAGATCCCAGCAGATCCACATTCAATAAGGGATGATTCCTAGAAGAAGTACTCAGTCCTTGGTTAATAGATAAAATCTGTGGATGTCTAAGTTCTTTTCATCTGTGTTCTTTTATTAAAGTTCAAAAGGCAGATGAGCACTGTTCAGGTTCATATGTTTATACCAAACATACAGCTGGAGAGCCATCAAGACGTTCAATAACATCACCTTTGTATTAAGGATAAACTAGCTCCCTCTGGATAGGAGATTAGCATTCATGCCAGGCATTTTGAACTTGAATAAAAATAAACAGATGAAAAGAACTTAAGACGTCCATTAAGAAACAGAAGGAATCTTTTCTGGAAACTACTATTCCACATATACTGATTTTCCCAGACTTTTGAAACCTTTCTGCTGCATCTATAAAAGTCCACTGAGAGTTGTCTTAAATTTTGACACCAACAGCTGTGTCAGTCTTCTCTTGTCTCTTATTGCTTTCTAGCTTGTCCCTTAACCACAGGACTGAAGACTCTTGCCATTAAATGGGACACTAAAAAAGGTTGCCCTAATATTCTCAGTGAAATCATACAGGTATAGTGGCATAAAGTGATGCTGGCACCTGACACCCTTACTAATGAAGTGAATGTGTTTTCAATTCCCATGATTATTTAAAAAAAAGGTAATTTTATAATACATTAAGGTTGTCAGAATTATGCACCCTGTATAACTTGACAATCTAGTGCACCTAGGTTCTCAGAGATTATGCGACATGCTCACTACTGCTTAATATTTACACTTTTGAAACCTTCAAAGCCTCAGACTGAACTCTTTATGACAGCTATAGTCGTATTATTTGTGTGCATCTGCTTCAGATAGCAAAAAGCTAGCAGACCTTCATTTATGATACTACAAATTCGATGACCAAGGACAATTAGATCTGTAGATCTAGAGAAGATAATGTGCAGTGACTTCTGTTATTCTTTACGTAGCTATTATAATTCATATATAACCAAATTGTCAGCTTATCACCTAATGCTAATGTGTCGTTTATATATAAAGCTACATGTATGAAATAATCTATAAGTAATTATATCTAATTTGCACAGAGGGCTAAATATAACAGAAATGTGAATTATGGGTCCAACAAGTTCCTGATTTTTTTTCACTGTACATGTTTAGTTATGTACTCTGTAACATGTCTTAGACACAGATTCATTGTTTAAAAGCTTCAAGACCAAACGCGTAATAGCATGTTTTTATATTAAATGCAGACTTGTAGACTGTGTCAAACATTTGTTATTCAATAAGACAAATTTGTTATTTATGGTATTATATTCACCTATCACCCTAAACTGAAGGCAAACTGTCAAATATTTAAGGATATCTGATGCAGAAATGAGACTATAATAATTTCATAGAAAAATTATGAGTAACTAAATTAAATTACACACTTGTAATTATAAAACCTTAGATAACATAAGCCCACCCTGTTACAGTTTGTAATAAAAGGTCAAAGATTCAGACTGTCAGCTGTGTTCTTTCAAACAGTACACAGTTCTGAAATAATACTTCCCTTTTTCAGAAAGGAACTATAAAGTGCATGAATATTAAAGGATGGATTAAAAGAAGTCCTAGATAAAAATTTTTATAGGTCATGAGAAAAATAAAATGTCAGTGTTGTTTCTTATTATTGTTTCCACAAAACTGCAATATTGGTAAAAACATGGTGAATTTCATGTTAGACATTTAGTAGACAGCCAAGGTCCAAGGCTATCATTAGACATCTTCTCAAGAATTTTAGACATCTTGTCCACAATCTCACACTGGGAACTTAACATGTGAAACAATTAACTGTGTCCTTTTAAATAAGGTATAGACAGAATATACTCACTTCAACTAGTCTAATGCTTTGCATTCCTCTTTGAGGGAATGGATCTCTGAGATTTTAGGGTGTTGGTGTCCTTTTAAGAGCTGTAGCCATGACAACAGTTCGTTATTTGATCCTAGACCTAGATATTTCAGTCCTTGCAAGGTCAAAGATTCCTGGTTTGGTTTCCATAACATTCTCTCTCCATGATTCTCTGGTAACAGACACTATTTTGTCTACATTGTTCACCTCCCTGTAAGTTAATGGAGATAACACAAGGGACTTTGGAGATACAGCAGTGAACTGGGGCTATCCTAAATATCTTACATCTTCTAAAGTACCTCCCTGAATCTGAGATCATCCAGAGGGAATACTGCCTCATCTGCATTATCTGTCTCTGGTACTAGTAGTGCATAGACAAGTCTGTGTGCCTCTTTTATAGCCACTTCTTTCTGACTCCTTAGGAGAAGCATTCCTAAAAGGAAGAGATGGACTTAAGTGCTAACATAGTCTCACTGCTGGCTTTCTAGCCCTCTGCCCCAAAGGTATAGATTTCTGGATGTCTCAGAAACAAACTTATGATGCTTCAGTGTTGAAACTATAAGTGTTTATAGTGCCAGGGCAAACTCAAGCAGTGAATGCTGCAGCATCAAGACTGAAAGATCAAGACTGACACTGACCAATACTGGTGACAAAACTAAGCAACATCAGCATTAGCCCTATATGTTTAGAGGTTTTCAAGACAGAAGATGCAAAGACTGAAAAGTTGGACCTATTAAATACTGTCAAGGTCATATTGAAATTGAGGGCAACATGCTGATTGCAACACCAGGCATTAAACAGACAATGAACTGAAAGATCTGCCATTGAACCCAGATACCAATGACAATCCATTCTCATAGGTATCTGGGGAGTACTCATCAGCCTTGGTAGATTCTGCACCATAACTGGGGCCAATAAATAACACTTGCAAGGGTCGATAACTAATCACTACCCTTATCCATTACAGAGTCTATAGAAGACAGGAAGAGACCCATCTTGACCTGAGCCTGGGGCACAGCCTTTGAAAGATCCATACAACCCCAGTAGCAAAATGATGCATGGAATGGAAAAGGTGACAGAGATGTGTCTAGGATACCTTCCAAGAGACTCAGCTGCTGACAGAGAGGACTATTCTCTTCTATCTAATTCAGGACAGTCCATCCATTAACCCTTAGCTTAGGTACTGTCAATACTCTCCCTCCTGTGGTCTCAGCTTCCTGATAATAACAGGAGAAACTTTTTTTGCAAGATAAGGATTTAACTGAATCTTCTATTTTTCTAGTTAATTTGCTCTTATCATTGGGTTTAGTCCAGGGCATCTTCGCTGCAGACTCCTTGGAACTTTGATGAAGTAAATTTTCAGGCTAGAGTATAATCTTTGGGCAAAATGTCATTCAAAATAAACTTGTTCTCCCTATCAATTAAATGATTTCAGTCAAAAGTTTTGAAAATCTCAGTTTTTAAATGCTCTGATCTTAAATATACACTACACACAAGACACCTTTCTAGAGTGTGTGTGTGTGTGTGTGTGTGTGTGTGCGTGTGTGTGGCTTGAGAATAGGACTTGCATTGCTCAAAACCAAAAGATTTCTCCATAGTTCAATTACAAACAACAAATCACTAACCAACAGTGAAGCACACAAGTACAGAGAAAAGCACAACAATACAGTACAGCACACTATAGCAACAACAAAATGACCAGAACTGAAAACAGTGCTAGATGTTAGGGTGACAAAAACACCTTGAGACAGGGAAATATAACCTTAAATTCATCAAAATAATAATGAAAGGTTGGATCAAACCTGAAGGGAAATTTGGATGAGCAACCAGTGAATGAGTCTTTTTTGATTAGGCAGCTGTTTGCAAAGTTTCCCAAAACCAGAAGTGCCATACTTGAAAATAGCCTTCTGCAAACTCTCCTGCAGGCTGGAGGAGCAACAAAGATCTAGAGAACAAGTAAGGAGTGCAGGGTATTATGAATCAAATAATCATACGCTGTACAAGGCAATTGGACCATGTGGCCATGTATGCCTTGCCAGTACTCACCCTTAGAGCTCACCTCCTTTTGCAAGGAGCGTCAAGCTACTCATACCAGAAAGGTATTTATGAATACCCATCCAATTGTCTAATTTTTTCCTAATGGAAGATAGCATGATCTTGGGAGGATGTTTGCTCCAGAGAGGGGATAGTCATTGTGTGAGGAGTGTCTCTCCACCAATTGTATTTGCTGAAGCAGGTTCATATCTCTGGTTCTAATCTCAATTAGACTACTTGATTTGTGGAGAAAAAAGGGGTGTTAGACTGCCAGATCCCTTATGGCCCAGAAGACAAGGCACAGATCACCCCTAAAAAAAACTACAGGACAACGAACACTGGAACAAGGTGTCCAGCCTCTTTTGGTAGCTCAAGTCCTTCAGCCCCATGATCTTTTTTGTCAGGAACCCTTGGGGTTTCTCCAACTGCTTGATATGCTTAGTAAAATACATCCCAAGTGGTAGTGTATTTGATGATGGGCTTGCTCAGTGAAGATTATAAATGGATAAGAACTTTGGATCTAGGTGAAATGCCCTTTGTGATCAGTTGTGCCCAACAGGATTTTCTGACTACTGTTGCAACATGATGATCATGGAAAGGGAGTTATCCACCCATGTTCCAAGGTCTCTCACAACATTTTCATTTTGAAGTGAGGTGTTTTCTAAGCCATCAGTTATGTGGAGGTTTTGTTTACATAATGCAACTATATTTAGTTTTAGACAATGTTCAGAACAGCAGCTATTTGTATGTGTAATTCACTTTGTAGCTTCTGCAAATCAGAAAAGGAAATAAGTATAATGCGTAGTTTACAATCATCGGCAAACCTGGTTAACCAGAGTTTCCTTTTTTGATTTGGAGATCAGAGAAGTATATCTCAAATAGCAGAATTTCCAGATCAAATCCCTGAGGTATCCCTTTGGTTACTTTCATGCTCTCTGAGGTCACACTTGCCATCCTGACAGTATGGGTTCTCTCACTCAGCCAGTTAGCTATCCATCTAACTACATAGGGATCAATTTGGAGTGCATTTAGTGCATTGATAATGTTAGTATGTGGCATGGTATTAAGTGCCTTGGTGAGGTCGAGGTATGCTGTATGAACACTGTGACCACCATCCACATGAGTTATCTCTCAAAACAAATTAATCAGATTCATTAGGCAGGACCTACCATTTATAGAATCAAACTATTGGTGATCAAGTCTTACAAGATTTTTACTATATTATTTATTAGGTCTATTATGAGTTTGTAATTTCAGTGGTGTTTTGGGGCCACTCTTGTGAAGTGGCATCACAACTGTTACATGCCAAACCTTGGGGACAAAGTCGGTGGATAAGCTCAGGCTGAATACTTGTAGGAGTGGGTACACTGGAGTATGTTTAGTGCTGTTCAGCAGGAAGCCTAGTATGTTATCCAGTCCTATACAGGATGGACTTTTTGTTTTGAAAAGTACTTTCAGCAAGTATTCTCTTGTGATGACAGGAGCTTTAAGATCCATTGGTCTATGCAGGTTGTGTGTGTGTGTGTGTATCTATATATATATATATATATATATATATATATATATATATACATATATATATCTATATATATATATATATATATATATATATATATATATATACATATAGCACATTTTCTAGATTTTTTTCTGCAAAAAATGAAAATAAAAATATGAGCAAACAAGTTAAGGTTTCAAGATACATGAGATGTATTATTTGGAACATCAAAGCTCCTCAGGCAATACCATAGGGCTCTAAATAGCTGAAAAAAGAATACACTTACTGCCACAAAGGAAGATATTACTGAAAAACTGTTAAAGCAGATGCAAACCTGATGTTGCACTAAGACGCCTAGAAAAATGTTGTTGTAAATGTATAGCAGACAATCTCCCGTCCATACAGGCAAAAAAATAAAGTTAACATTAAACTCAGTAGTCGGTATGCCACATTCCTTCAAGTGCCTTTAGAAACCTATAGATGGAAGATCACTTCTTAGTAAAGCAGTGTGCCAGCTGCTGCTTCATTAGCTAGGCATGGGATACTGCAGTTTCTATGGGATTGAATTAAAATTTTATTTTAATTCTTATCAAAAGAAGCCTTTGACATAGTTTGTGGAGTTGGCAGCTTCATCAAAAGTGTTGAATGCAACAGTTTACCTGAAAGATGTGTCTTAGATTAATAGTTGTGAGTTCAGAACAGAGCATAGACTACACTGTCCAGGCTAGCAAATTTCTCCTGCGAGGTACTTCATACCACACAATTCATTCTGACACATGACATATCAGAATGTCCTGTGCCTGCAAAATCAACTGTATGGAATTTAAGCCACTTTCTGTTGTCTTCCTGTAATTTTACCAGCCAACCCTAAGATTTAAGCTGTATGCTGCTTTCTTTCTTGTCCATAGACAAATCTTAGGGTTTGACCTTTTTTTGGAATCTGAAGCTACTACTATCCATCTGTAGAACCTCTGACAACTCACTTCATCAGTACCAAATTATCCTTCTCACTTAAGACTTCTTGTTTTTACTTCCATTTTCTAAGTTCTTTTGCAACATTTTTGGTAAGTCAGTTCATCAGTTTTGGCATATTAGTTCATCACTAGTCTTGACTGTATGCATCCCTAAAAACTTATGTTCTAATATATGGAACATACCATAAATCCATCTTGGTCAATGACGACTCTCCAGTATGCACAGTAAGCTCTGTTTCTGCATACCTTAGCTCCAATTTAAAACCTTTCCACATTGCTCTCCAAATTCTGCTTAAACATTCAGCACCAGCACATGCTCCAAAAACAACAAAAAACAGCGGAAGCGGACTGGTAAATAAGGCACGGACTATTTATTACTGTAAGCGCTTTCGGCCAAGACAATGCTCAGCCTTCATCAGACAAAATACATTAAACACAGCACTCCATATATATTCATAAACATATTTATTATTACTTATTTTATTTATATAGTAGAAGGAGGGTTATTTAATTGTGATAAGTTATTAATAGGAAGTTATTAGGTAATACATGGATTCTGAAAAAAATCATGAAAAAATTGTATGGGTTTTTAATGTATGGCTGGTATTTTAATCTTTGAATGGTAATTATGTTGGGGTTTTAATTGAGTTGACATTTTGATTGGTTAATTGATTAATTAGCTTTTAACTTGATTCTTGTTAGAGCGAATATATATGGAGTGCTGTGTTTAATGTATTTTGTCTGATGAAGGCTGAGCATTGTCTTGGCCGAAAGCGCTTACAGTAATAAATAGTCCGTGCCTTATTTACCAGTCCACTTCCTCTGTTTTTTGTTGTTTTTGAAGTTTTAGTTTTTATCTTTGTGTACCAGCACATGCTCCCCTTGATACATATAATGCCAAAATATGCTCTCCCACTGACATGCTCCTTGGGGCCTCTTCTACAACAGCGACTTATCAATCAAAACAGAATGAGACTGGAGTTCTAATGAAAGTAGTGAAAGATACTGGTGCCCTCTATGAATATAAAATTATAACTGCGGAGGTACTGTGCCCTCTCCTGTTTGCCATTTATTTAGAGACATCTAAGCTATTATCCCTGAAGTGCGGTCGACAAAGTTTGATGATGACTACAAGTTGGACACAGTTATTTGCTCATTCACTGATACCAAACTAATCCAACGAAGGCAAGAATATGCACTTACCTCATATACTAAAAATGCTCTCAAGCTAAATGTAAACAATGTGCAGCATACTAGCTTTTGGCAAAAAAGCTGCTTCAAACTCATATATTAAGGTAGTGATCCTCCTCTTATAACAGGCGCAGTCATAAGAGACCCGGCTACATATGTAGACAAGTCTCTCATTCAAGCAGCATGTTTCTACCATAGTCAGGAAATCCTTCTATCTGGCTCAGTTAATTTCCAAAGGAATATCTTCATGATATTGAGGTAAAAGGATAAAAGGAAATAAATTGCTGCCCAGGTAAAGACAATCATAAAGCCTTCTTCACATATGTCCACAATCTCAAGGGAAGCACCCAGATCTGCACAGATCTGGTGGTCAAGACCACCACATACACAAACACTGTAGATATGGTTTACTATCAAGACTTGGAAACTGCATTGGTCGACTGCCATGTAGTCGACTTGCAGTTTCCAAGACGTCAGAATGTCGACCCAAAATCAATCAACTACACTACAGTGAATTGGTGGTGTAGGTCGATAATTTGGGTTCAACATTGTGCAGGAGGATCACTGTTCAGTAAGGAGCAGGGAATTAACCCATTTCTTCACTGTAGTGTGATCTTGGAGTTGGTATATTTAATATGCAGGGGGATGCATCCCCACTGCAAAATAGCAGAATTAACGTACCGTTGACCATAGAGTTCAATCATACGTTAATATGCATAGCAGGAGGTGAGTGACATCACCTCCTGCTATGTTGAATACATCAAACCACGGTGGTCAATGTATTCATTTTTGCTTCAGTTTACTTTTCAGACTTTTGAATTAAGCATTTCAGGTCAACATTTTAAATGGTTGACTATAGCTGATTCAAAATTTCAATAGTAAACCGTAGATATAGCTAGCCTGGTGGCAGACAGGTTCAGTGAAAAATTCACTCATCTGCCTCCCCATTAGTAGAACAGGACATCCCCAGTACCTGCCCCCTTCCCCTTATCTCTAGAGAGCAAGTCATCACTACGCTCTCAAAGGCAAAAAATACAGCCTCCCAATAACATACCAGGCTGCATCTTACATGAACAGGAATGCAGGCAAGAGGGCTTGAGGCATGCACACAGTAGTAGTTTCCAAAGTTTATTCTTCAGACTTTGCTTCAAACAAACGATAAAAACAATAAAAAACAGTAACCATAAAGCGCTTTTTGTCACACCTCTTAGTGAGACTTCATCAGACAGTTGCAACAAGAATGTTTCAAACAGTAAATATAAATACAAACCACAACTTCCACCAAGCAAAAGACAAACCCGCCCCCAAGGTAAGCAGGAAAGAATAATTAACCCATTGTATGCTTCTTTAAAAATCCAGCTTCTTGTAAAACAAGTATGTATGCAGTAAATATATTTGTATTTGTGTAAATATAAATATATATTTGTATATGTGTAAATATAAATATAGCTTATCAGTTCGAAAACACTCTTAAAAGACCTTTTAAAAGTATATTTAGAAATATTTAAAAAACATGCTAACATTAAAACCAATAGTTAAGATAACAGTAAAAAGTGAGAAGTCAAGAATGAAGTGTAAATTTGAAAACAGTATAAAATAAAATACTTTACCAGTATGTGAAAAAGTATTAAAATCTTAAATAACTTTCAGTAGTAGTTAATAATGACAGTTCTAAAAAGTAGGATGAAAAAAATATATAATAAAACACTTACATTAGCCCCATGTTGTCTGAATTTAAAACCATCAAGCTAAAAAGCTTTAAAGACTGAAGCAGAGAAAACAATCCTGTAAAGGACGTCCGGTGAATATGATAAAAGGAGGAGTAAGACGTTACACATTCACATAAACAACTCTAAATGCAGACACATTCAAAGTGAATAAGGTATATATTCACCTTATTAAAGTAAAGGGAAGGGTCACAACATTACTAAGGAAGAAGAACTAGCACTTAATTTGGTTCAACAGGCACGGGTGAGGGTGATGCAACCTGACAAGGGTGGAGGACTGGTTATAATGAATAATGATGAATATGATAAGAACTGCTTATTGAGGCAAGGATTGACATGGATATATGCAGTTTCTTATGTATGTCAGCACCTAGAATTCCAAATTTGTTTGGCATCCCCAAGATCCACAAGAGTGTCTCGGACCCACCAATGAGACCTCTTGTGGATTCCAGGAATAGTATCACTTACCCATTAGCCAAATATATTGACCATTTGTTGCAGAAATATGTAAAATTACAAAAACAGATCTGCAAGGACTCGTGGTCCTTTTTAAGGAGTATACAAGACTTACAGTTTAATGAGGGCTTCAATTTTGTAACTATAGACAATTAAAAATTTGTACATGCCCATCCCACATGTTGAGGGTTTAGAACGGCTCAGCCTGATACTGATAGAACTGGAGGCCCCTAGAAGTTTAATTTCTCTGCTCACTGAACTGTTGGACATAGTGTTGTCTAATAATTATATTACCTTCAACAACAGGTTTTTCGTCCAGTCCATTGGCGTAGCAATGGGCTCCCCGTGTGGAGCCAGCTTTGCCAACCTAGTGATGGCTTCTTGGGAAAGGGAATTTATTTTAAATGTACCTGAAATTAGAAGCAAAATACACTTTTATACAAGATACCTGGACGATATCTTCATGTTGTTTAAGGGTGAGGAGGTGGAAGCTAACAATCTAGTGACATAGCTCAATAATACCACTGTTTTTTTTTACAGTTCACACATACTTTCCACATGGAAAGAATAGCTTACCTGGATGTTGACCTTAAAAAGGACCTAATTAATGGTTGCTATACAGCTCATATTTTCAGGAACGATACCTACTTGAATGCTTTTTTACATTTTGACAGTTGTCATCCACTATTTCAAAAGCGTTCAGTGGTAAAAGGCCAACTGGTATGAGCAGCTCGGATGGTTTCCACACAAGAGGAGTTTTTACTAGAATGTAATCAACTTCAGGACATGTTTATCAAGAGGGGATATCCTCCACCTATGGTTAGGGAACTGGTAAGAGAAGTACAAAACAAGAGGCATAGGGGCATGTACCAACCTATATTGGGGGTTAAAATGAATGAGGAACAAACGGAAATCAACCAAGTTCGGATGGTTCATGATTATGCGCCTTTAGTAGGGTCCACTTTTATTACTACTTTTAGTAGCAATAGTTATGATATCAAAGACATCATTAATAAGAACTGGGATTTAATTGTCCTTGACCACAATTTATATGCTACATTGAAGGACCCCCCAGAGTAGTTTTTAGATGCGACAGGAATTTAAAAAGCTTATTACAGACTAGGAAGGAAGACAGTTTAGGAAGCAAGAGGAAAGGGATGATAAAGTGTAGCATGTGCCCCCAATGCCCCTTCATGGAGATTGGGGTCAACTTCTCGATCAGAGGAGTGCCCTATGCGTCAAAGGGAAAATTTGACTCTAATACTAAAAGTATAGTCTATTTGACCCAATGTCAAGCCTGCCCAGCTTTTTATATTGGAAAGTCGGACAGGAAACTAAAAGAAAGGGTTTATGAACACCTTTACAGCATTAGAACATCAAAGCAGGAAAATGCTCTGGCTAGACATGTGAGTGCTTTTCCATTACACTCTTTTAAATTTAGAGTGATTGACCAGGTAACGAGTGATGGAAGGGATGTCCCTAGTTCATTATTCCTAGAAAAACTGGAATTAATATGGCAACTTCGTACCAGGGCCTGCTACCCGCCAGGACTGAATGAAGTTTATTCCATATCTTGCATCCTTAAACTAAACAGTTTAATAAGGTGAATATATGCCTTATTCACTTTGAATTTGTCTGCATTTAGAGTTGCTTATGTGAATGTGTACACTCTTACTCCACCTTTTATCATATTCAGTCTTTATAGCTTTTAGCTTGATGGTTTTAAATTCAGACAACATGGGGGCTATAATATAAGTTTTTTATTATATTTTCATCCAAAGTTATTTAAGATTTTAATACTTTTTTCACATAGTGGTAAAGTTTTTTATTTTATTCTTGTTTTCAATTTTACACTTCTCTTTTACTGTTATCTTAACTATTGGTTTTAAGAGTGTTTTCGAACTGATGAACTATATTTATATTTACACATATACAAATATATTTACTGCATACATATTTGTTTTACAAGAAGCTGGATTTTTAAAGAAGCATACAATGGGTTAATTGTTCTTTCCTGCTTACCTTAGGGGCAGGTTTGTCTTTTGCTTGGTGGAAGTTAATGTGGTTTGAATTTGTATTTACTGTTTGAAACATTCTTGTTGCAACTGTCTGATGAAGTCTCACTAAGAGGTGAGATGAAAAGCGCTTTATGGTTACTGTTTTTTATGTTTTTATCGTTTGTTTGAAACAAAGTCTGAAGAATAAACTTTGGAAACTACTACTGTGTGCGTGCCTCAAGCCCTCTTGCCTGTATTCCTGTTTTTGCAGTTACCTGTTTCAGTATTCCAAGTGCATCCTACATGAACTCATACAGGAACTTGCAGCACCATTAGGCACCCTATTCAACTAAAGCCATCCCAGCCGGGTGGAGGACAGCCACTGTTATCCCTTTGCGCAAAGGTGGAGCATCCACCAATCTAGGAAACTATAGACCCATCAGCCTAACTAGCCTGATCAGCAAGGCAATGGAGGGATTATCATGGACCTCATCAGTGGTGGCTGGTGACTTCAAATCAAAGGGCGCTGCAAGAGACAGCTGAATGGGTGGGGTCAATGGAAAATGGGGTGTGGCCAACCAAAAAGGGGAGGAGCTATGCTCAAAACTACAAAAACTGTAACTTTAATTAAATGCACTGCCCTGGGTGCCAAACTGTCATTGAGAGTCCAATCAAGACAAAATGAAGTGCAGAATAAATACATTACTGGAATGCCAGTCAAAATAAAGTATAAGAAAAACAAGCAGCACTCAACTCAAACCACTTCTCCTTGCACTGCAGTTCTAATAATTTCTATTCAGTTTTATTAAAGTACCAAGTAACATGCTGAAAGTAGCAATCTCTGTGATATCCCCACTTGTAAAAATGTTTCTTATCCAAAAAAGACCTGCTGCCTGACAACTATCTACTTGTTTCATGGGGAAAACATGATCAAAATAAAAAATGAAAAGAAAACAAGCTCAAGATACATTGCTTAAAGGATTACTGCACAGGTTATGGACCACACATGATAGATTGGCATTGGCATTCTGTTTAGTTTACAGGTAAAGCCTGCAAAGATGACTGCAAGTCTCCAACAAATGTAATGAGCTTCTTAAAATAATGTAATCCTGTCCTTTATTACAAATACTGTCATATGCATTTCAATACCCAAGGCTTATACATTATCTAGTTATGCAAGTATTCTCTGCATAGCAATATATGTGTGTGTGTGTGTGTGTGTGTATATATATATATATATATATATATATATATATATATATATATATACACACATACACACACACACACACACACACACACACACACACACACACACACACACACACACACACACACACACACACACATGAGCACACACAGACACACACACACAGACACACACACACACACACACACACACACACACACACACACACACACACACACACACACACACACACACACACACACACACACATACATATCAAGAGAATAACTGCTGCAAAATATCACAGCAGTGATTACTGACTACAAAGCATCAAAATCCGAAATTCCAACAGTAAAAGAAGCATGCCCCTTGACAAACTTGTAGAATGCAAATCATAAAATACTGTTTTTTTGTGGTGGAGCAAGTCTGATTCCTCCTCCATATGGGGGCTGTGCCTGCCATACTGCCTGCTACATAAATATATCAATCAGCCCAAGACTGCACACTAGTGGGAAAGGGCATATTCCACAATCCTGCTATTACAGTGATCTCACACCAGCAATGCTGATTGGTTGATATGTATACAAAATGAATGTTCAACACATACAGGGGCATATTTATATTTGAATACTCTCAAATATATGATTTTTCTGCTAACTAATGCTGACTATTGTATTTTAAAGAAGAAAAAAAATACTTGGATGACATACTTGAAGAACCACTCTTCGTTAGTGGAACAGCAGAAGCACCTAGTGTTGTCTTATTTTGGTCTATAAATATTTCAGGTACTGGAACCCAGAATATTTTATATTATAAAGTTAATATGACACAGACTGGCTTGTGGTTGTGTATCTCAAACAAAGTTCAGAAAGAGCAAAAACATAGGGCCCAATTCTAAAGACATGCTCTCAGTGTAAGTGACCACTTACACTGAGAGCATGTCTTTTGGAATCTGGCCCAGGTGTAAGCCTGTTTATAAATAGGCCTTACACTGAAATAACGCTTTTCAAATATGGCCCATAAAGACTAAACCCTGAGAAAAGATGAGCATTAAAGTTGTATAAACCAGCACAGATATTCCAGTACAAATACAGGTACACCATTTTCTTTTTGGACCCTACATTTAGTTTACCACAAAAAAAAGTGAAATACTGTCTTCTTGATTTTCTAACTATCATTGTTTCTTGACTAGAAGCTGCAACACATTCCTGAATGTTTTTCTTCTAATACATAATTGAACTGTCTAACTTGTTTGTTAGATCACTGAGCTTCTCTGCGGTGAAGGAACATTTTTTTATGAATGAGATGACAGTGCATTAAGACAGCAAGCAAAATTATTTGAGCCTAAACAGAGTTTTGAAATGAGACTTGTCATAAATGCTCCTCATTTTAAAACCAACAAAATAAAACATTAGAGTAAGACTGATAAACATTATATTGAACCCTAGAATAATGTACAAACCATTTAAACTTTATCAGGTGCTGTGGTACACTGGTATCAGTCTGCAGTTTACAAGAGTCACGGTTCAGCCACAACAGCACTACTCAAGCAAGACTTTAAATAGTTAAATTTTGCTATGCAGCCAAAGGCATGACAGCAGACCAAGGGCAAATGAGAAGCATATGGCGGTGCTCTTTTACTGTGCTTGATATGTGGAGTTATATTAGTGCACATGGCTACACACCATCAATGGCAGCACAATGGCGTGGCACATGTGGGACAGTAGATATTCTCCTGGAATATGAGCATACAGAGATTAGCAGTTTATATTTTGTGGTGTCCCACACAACACCACTTTATATGGCTTTTCAACACATGAAAAACTCCAGCCTGTACTGTATAATACTGTGTCAGATCATTGTACATCGGGTATACAACACTGTGGTGACTTGGTGGTAAGCAAATTAGATGCATAATAATACATGTTTAAAATGGCTTCAAGAGTGCTGAGTTACACTAACAGTAAGTAATGCAGTTAAAGGCATAATAAAGCATAAAATGGACTTTAAAATGGATCTTGTTTTGTGTCCAGGGAATTAAGACATTTATCTTCAAGATATAGGATTTTCAATCCCAACAAATGAAGAAAAATATATTTTATAGTCGGCTGTTCAGCCTTTACAGCTTACTAATTATGAAGGTAGAATTCAATATATTTCACTGTAGCAAAAATAAAACTGTAACTTCAATAGGTAAAGAAAAATGAGTACATGAATGTAGACAAATATAACAAAAGCTTTATACAGTAATACAAAATATTATGCAAATATTTGTAGTAATGCTAATGAACAATAAACCATTTTACTTTACTATAGTCATATTGTGACAGCATTGATACAGTGTGAAAGGAATTTAGCAGGTAGTGCACAACATACATGACAGTTTCCTGTTTTACTTCAGTTCTGTTTACAAACACATACTCAGAAACATGCTTAACTCCTTTCACATCCTCCATTCACTAGTTCTAATATTACTAAAACCCAGTGGCTTCCTCATCACCAGCTTTGACTATCCAAGGTCACCCCTTTATTGGATTTTCTGATGCTATGTTAATATACCTCTCATCTATGCTTTATTCACCTATCTCATGACTGGTACTAGAGTGTAGCCCCTGTACTCTTCAAGATTCTTTACTGGGACAATGTTTCCTTAACAGTATAATGGCTACACATTCTTGGAGTTTCCCCTGTGGGATGTATAGTTGGATAATTAGACTGTGGCAGTTATTTTGCAAAGCCCTGGAGACTGTAGCAAGTGGCAGAAAACTAGAATATCTGGTGATGGAGAATGCTTGGCATAATATATAAGGCAATGTCCCTTAGGTGTTTACCATGAAGGTAGGCTTTCTAGAAGTCAGGGACTCATTGTCACAAAGTGTGGTAAAAGGATCATAGCTTACAAAAAAATGCATGTAACCATGACAAAATATTAATACAAAATATTAATTTTTCTAACTGGACCTGGGCTTAGAGTTACAGGCTACAGAACACCAGTTTCCCATAAGGAAGGGTTATGATAGGATTGCATTCACAATCTGTACTTTGTACCAGGGCAATATGTTGTGGTAATGCACTACAGACCAGGAAATATGTGAACTGTCTTAATAAAGATTAACCAGATCAAACAAACCTGACAAGGCTGCTCACAGACAGCACCTGTTAAGTTACTGTTCATAACAAAGGTAATGCATACCTCCTCATCTATACCTTTCAAGAAATTATTCATATTTCCACTTCTCTCTCTTCGCACTAATGCTTCTCAGTACACTGCTCTCCTTCAAAGTTTGTCTAGAACCCTTTATGAAATTCTAGGCATTGGTTCTGGCTTTGTTCAATGGGAAATAAGTACTGAGAACTTCTTAACTTTGCATCCTATTTCATCCGGGCAGTTATGGATCTGTCATCACAGAACAACTTAAACAATAACTATAGATATTTAGTTATCTACTTTTCTCAGAAAAAGAAATGAATATTGCTACTATGACTTCCCAACAAAACTGAGTTCACACCACAATGTTTTTAAACTGTGTTTTTAATTTAGGAAAGAAAGCCACAACTAGTCTATCATGTTTTGCTTGAATAGTATATAAATATTTCAGCATTATTTTTATTAACAAATAAAATTACCAAATCGGGTTGATAAAAGATGCTGCCATTTTAAACGATGCAGTACTTCTCTTCTACACGTCATTAACAATCAACAAATGGCAGAAACATGAATACTTATAAAGTAGGAAGCCTTGTGTGTGTGTAGTATGTATGTGTGTGTGTGTGTGTATGTATGTGTGTATCTATATATATATATATATATATATATATATATATATATATATATATATATATATAGGTTCATAAGTTCATAGGTTCATACTAGGCTATCTGCCCTAGGGCATTTATAAGCCTAGCCAGAGTGTGTGTGGCTTTCACCACCCCTTAGGATGAGAATACTATACCCATTAGTTTGCTGTGCCTCTGTCCAGCAGTGACACAGAGATGATTCCCGGGGTAAACCTACGATCTCCCATCCACTGGACAAGATTTCTCTTGAACAGAGTCAGTGAGGGGCTCTGCCTCACATGGACTGGGATTCTGTTCCATAGTGTAGGGAGTCTCTGGGTGATGAATCTGTCCCTCCAGCACGTCCTATTTATATCCGTGTTGAGGTTTAAGTCTCTTGCTCTCGTGGCTCTGGTGGATTTGGATTTTTGAGGTGGAGCATGTCCATTAATTCTGGGTTGGACATGGCCTTGTATGTCAGGCACAGATCACCTCTGAGCAGGCGGGTGGCGCCACTGAATAGAGCTGGAGTTTCTTCAGTCGGGCAGCGTGACATATGTTTGAGCCCCTTTATCCTTTAGGTGAGGAACTTTTGGGGTCTTTCCAACTGCTACAGGTGTCGGGTAAGGTACATTCAAATGGGGCGTTACTCAATCATTGGTCTGATAAGTGAAGAGTACACTGATCTGGATGTGAATCCCTTCATGATCAGGTGGGCAATGTAGAAGGTCTTCCTAACCACTTTGGCAATGTGAGTGTCAAAGAGAGGTTACTGTCAACTTGGGTCCCCAAGTCCCTGATAACGTCTTCCATGTTTAATGGATTACCACCTATGTGGTAATTAGGGGTTACCTTGTTTTTCCCAAAGGGTATGACTATACATTTTTGGCATTTAGCTTAAGGCCATGGCTCTGGCACCAGTTATCCATTTCTATGAGACCTCTCTGGAGGATGTCTGTGTCTGATGGAGTGTCAATTATGGTGCCCAGTTTGCAGTCATCTGCAAATTTTGTCAGCCACAATCCCCTATGTTTGCCTGCACTTCAGAAAAATAAATGCCGAACAAGAGGGGCCCAGGACTGAGCCCTGTGGGATACCGCCGTGACCGACTTAGAGTCTGACATGGCACCAGCGACTCTAACCCTGTGGGTTCTGTCCTTGAGCCAGTTTGCAACCCATCTTGTGACATATGGGTTTACATCTAAGCTGGTGAGCTTTTCTATGATGCCCGAGTGGGGTATTGTGTCGAACACTTTTGCTAGATCAAGGTAGGCTGTGTGAACTGCCTTACCCTCATCAATGGCCTTAGTGACTGTTTCAAAAAAGTCAATTAAGTTCAAGAGGCAGGATCTGCCCTTGACAAAGCCAATTGGGTAGGATCCAGTGTCTGTAGGTCCACAATGTCTTTATTTATGAGTACCATTATGATCCTCTCCATAGCTTTGCAGACAAGGCTCGTCAAAAGCGTCAAGGGTAATTTCCAGGGTCCGTGAAGCACCGCCTTTGTGGAGTGGGACCACAGTTGCTGTCACGCCATTCTTTGGAGTGCGTGGGGTGATCCTGTAGTAAGGCAAAGATTAAACAGCAGCCTTATGTGTGGGTTTAGTTCCTCATTGAGTTAAGTGTAGCACAGCCGGGGACACCATCTGGTCCCATTGATGCTGTGTTTTTTGCTTTAGAGAGAGCAGCTCTCACCTGGGCATCTGAGATGTTTGGGAGGCTAGACTCTGGTGGGATAGATTTTTCTCCTTTTGGGGGGGAGGGAGGGGAGAAATTTGCACTGAACCTGTCTGCCAGTATGTTGGCAATGTCTGTGGGTTCAGTGATTTTTGTATCATTTTGGACTAATTCTGAGCATATCTGGGAGTTTCCACCCAGGTTTCTAACATAGCTAAAGAAGGCCTTATGATTGTCTTTTGTGTCATTAGCGATTTTTCTCTCAAAGTTGGCCTTGGATGATTTTATGAGTGATCGTAGTTTCTTGCTAGTAGTGATCAGAGATGCCCTCCCTTTTAGGGATTTTGCTCTGTCATGTAGTAGCTTTCTCCTCTTGTTGTAGAGTTTGTTTATGGCTGGGGTCCACCAGACTGGGCGCCTGCCTTTGGTGGAAAGGGTCTTGATTTTATTAGGGATTGCTTGATCCATACATTCCTGGAGGTGCTCAGAGAAGGCATTTGTAAGGGTTTCAGCAGCTGGGTTGTGGTTTCCACTGGCTCGGGGCCTTGAAGGATACCCCCCCAGTCTTAATAAGTTTAAAGTTTTTTTTTGAGAATTCCTTCACTGTGGTCTTTTTGCTGGGGTTGGGGCAGGATGTGGATCTCCAGTGAGATTAATTTATGGCCTGATCTCACCAATGAGGGATATACTTCGTGTGGAGCATTTTGTCCCCATGTTTGTGATGATCAGGTCTAGTATATTTTCTCCTCTTGTGGGAATGGTGACTAGTTGTTCCATAGCATTTGAGTTTATGAACTCCAGGAACCTTTGGGCTAGGGTGTTGGGGCTTGAGTAATGTTCCCAGTCTATGTTTGGGTAGTTGAAGTCACCCAATATGATGGTGTTTGGAGAGACATTCATACTCTCCAGTGTCTTCAGGAAGGCTGTGTGGGTTTCCTGAGTTTGAGAGGGTGGTCTGTAGCATGCTACAAACTGTAGGGCAGTTTTACCTATGGTTAATTGCACCTGGATGGTCTCCAATGCTTCGTATGTTGCCACTAACCTGGAGGTGTGGGTATCCTTTAAGAATATGGATTATATATATATATATATATATATATATATATATATATATATATATATATATATATAAAGGCTTCCTACTTTATTTTTAAGTATTCTTATTTCTGCCATATATATTATAAATGAAAAAGATCTAGGATGTATTCTCTTAACAAATGACTACAGACTGACTTACCACAAAATAACTTTGCACACTAATTGCTCCTTACCCTTCTCAAGCAGCCACACATCAGCCAAAGCACTAACGCACTATGAAAAAGCCCAAATAAGCATTTTAGCATGAGTTAATCTCCGCTTCATCCACTCATTTCAGGGGCCGGTGCCTCCTACTTCTTGTAGCAACAAATCGTGCAGTATAAGTATAGATAAAAGTATATTCATTTTCAAGATTAACGAGGCAGTGGACACAGTTCTAATCACCATAAACTTTACATGAATTTAGCTTATAATTAATGTCAAATAAACATTAATACCATTCAGTATCGGTCTTAAAGATACACAGACACACACACACACAGACACACACACACCCTTTGGTTTGCACAGGATAAATCCACTAATGGACCCTTGCTGATTAAATCAGAACCATGAGAACTGCCTTGCCAAATAAATATACACACAGGAGTCTTTAACACACACACCTTACCTGTAAATGGGTCCGGAAAGCAAACCAGGTCCAACTCCATTGTCTCAAAGTAGCAGAACCCACGCTCAACTTAACGCTTCCCTGCAGGAGCTCGTGAACTCAACTTACCTCACTCCTGACTGGTCCTGTGCTCAAATCCCTGCTTACCTCCTCTCCTGATTGGTCCTGTCTGCGGCTCAAGCAGTCCAGAGCTCCTCTCTTCTGTGCAGTCATCTAACGCATAGCATCTAGGGCATCTGCGGGACAAAAAAATACCTTCTCTGCATCTGGACTGCTAACTGAGACAGTCAGAGTTTGCAGGGATTCCTGGGCATCTGCGGGGAAGTCCACGCATGTGCGGTAGGTCCGGTACTTGGTAAAAAAAGAAAAATAATTGTTTTAAGTTTATGGTTTATGTTCTGTATTTCTTTTACTTCTAGGTGGGAGGGCTGCAGTCCTGCATATTGATAGCATGAGCCACCCCTGGACCTCATTAACAAGGACAATAGCAACCTCCAGACACTCAATCCCACAAAGTTTGGTTTCATCAAGAGGAGGTCATGCCTGTTAAATTTTTTTGACTTCTTTGAGACAGTAACCAAGACCATGGATGAGGGGAAGATGGTGCATACCACCTATCATGACCTGGCCAAGGCCTTCAGTACTATTCCCCACTCAGGTATAACACATAAACTCTCTCAACTAGGCATCAAGCCACATAAACATACTCAGCTGTTTTCGCTTGTCAAACCATTCTTCTAACAAGCGAGAATAATGGTTTGACAAGCGAAAACAACTGAGTATGTTTATTATCTGTCTTGCGGGGAACAGTAAGACTTTTTCACCAGGTACAGACCACACTAAGATGATTCATGTGGGAAGTATGGATAAAATTTGATTATAAACAAATAAATTGAGGTTGCAGAAATAAAGTACGATGATCGCAAACAATTGAATATTTTCCCTAGTTACATTGTGATATATTATGACAATGTACGTACTAAGAGGAAGGCACTGCATATTTACTTAACAGGTTTTATATGAATGGTTGAACTAACTGTAAAATTTGAACGATAACACAAAGATTTGATTTGTTTATGTTGCAGGAAAGGACTAAGAATATTGTGAGGGTTGACATTGTATATTTTAAATAACTCAATGCATTTTAGTATGGTTAACATTTGATGTGCGACGATTTGAGAATAAGTGAATATTACTTTAAAATTTTTAAACTTGAATGAAGGGACCTGATAGGTCATTGTAAAGAGGTGAAGTTATTTAAACAATACTCTAGCATTGTATTTCTTAGTCTGAAGAAGTCCGGATAAGACCCGGATGAAAAGCGCTTAACATAAATTTGTTTGAAGAGTTTTGTTTTTTCATGTGTACTTGCAAACTATAGTACTTGTCAGTACTTTTTATACAGTCTACGTGGCATTTTATGTTAAAATAAAAACTTTGGGAGCACTGTTCCGTTTGAAGTCTGGTGCTTCTGTGGATTTTCTCAGTCTGTTTTTCGTTTATTGGTGCTTGAACGTATTGAAACTCCTTGGTTCCAGTTTCCGCTCATGTGGGTCCATGAGGTTTCTGCTTAGTCCATCTGCCAGTGTATTTAGTTTTCCTGGCAGGAATTGAG
Source organism: Protopterus annectens (assembly GCF_019279795.1). NCBI lineage: Eukaryota > Metazoa > Chordata > Ceratodontiformes > Protopteridae > Protopterus > Protopterus annectens. The sequence goes on along the minus strand of NC_056740.1, from coordinate 91,046,561 downwards.
CTTGTAGATTCACTTGGTAGCTCAAGGCTATGTTCCACAATGCCATGGCTAGTCTGCAGAGGGGGTAAGAGTGTGTACCCCCCTGCTTGTTTATGTACCATATGACCGTGGTGTTGTCCATCTTTACCATTAGTTGTCCTGGAAGAATGTGGTCCTTGAAGGCTGTTAGAGCATTCTGTACAGCTAACATTTCCTTTTGATTTATGTGTAGGTGCATTTGACTTGGGTTCCATTTGCCCTGAATGCACTTCCCTGCCAGGTGAGCACCCCCATGCATAGTCTGATGCGTCTGTTGTTAAGGTTTGGGTGGCAGGGGTAGTGTGAATGGTAGTCCCTTGTTTTGGTGGCAGGCCTCTGCCCACCAAAGGAATTCTAGGCGTAGGCAAGGTATGATAGGAATCATAGCTTCTAGATCCTGTGAATGTTGACACCATAGGCTTTTGAGATACCATTGCAGTTTCCTCATATGCAACCTTGCATATGGAATTAGAAGAATGTAGGAGGCCATGAACCCTAAGGCTTGCAGTATTTGCCTTGCAGATAACTGGGTTTATGTGGCCACTTGTTTGAAGTAGGTTGTCAAATGAGTCCGTTTCTCTGGAGTGAGGAAAGCCATCTGGGAAGTCGTATTCAAGCTTGTTCCCAGGAATATAATTTGTTGACAGGGTACCAGGTATGATTTCTTTTCATTTATGGTGTACCCCAGACAAGTCAGTACCCTTTGAACAAAGGCCAGATAATTTAAAAGTATGTCCTGGCTTTCTGCCTGAATTAGACAATTGTCCAGGTATGGATATATTTGAATATTTCTTTGCCTGCAGGATGCAATGACTGGAACTAGGCACTTTGTGAATACCCTGGGCGCAGTAGATAAGCCAAAGGGCAGTGAAGAGAACTGATAGTGCATGTAGCCTGCTTTGAAGTGTAGGTATCTTCTGCAAGACTCCCTGATAGGGATGTGCAGGTATGCTTCTTTTAAGTCTAGTGTTGCCAACTATGCATCTTTGCCTAGCATAGGAAGCAGCTGGTGAAGAGTCAGCATCTTGAATTTTGGAATCACCAGAAAGGTATTTAGAGTTAAAAGGTCCAGGATAGGATGCCATATATATTGCCTTTTCTCGGTACCAGAAAAAGTCTTGAATAGAAGTCTTGTCCCTTTTCCTCTTCTGGTACCAAATGAATAGCCCCCATGCTTAAGAGAGAGAGTACTTGATTTTGGGCCTCTGCCCAATGATTTGGGGGTAGATCTGGCCACCTGCTTGGTGTTGGTAAGGTGTGGATGTGAAATCTGTATCCTTGGGACATTATATTTAAAACCCATTTGTCCTGTGTAATGAGTTCCCAGTTTTTGGCCTGCAGACCAATCTTTCCGCCTAAAGGAGCATTCAGCTGGGAAGTGCTTGGAAGTTTTAAAGGCAAGTCATTGAAACAGTTTTACATAGGAGAGAGTCTTACTACTCCCTGATTTGGGAGCGGAAACCCCCCACTGCTTAGTCTTGTGTGTCCCCTGGGACTGAAACCTGGGGTTTCTGCTGTGTCTGGGTTTGGCTTGAGAAGACCTGGAAGGGGCTGGAAAGGATCGATTCTTAGAGGGCCAGTGCCTACTAAATCTCGGAGGCTGAACTTGTAAGAAATCTTTAACAGTTTGCATAGATTTAGTTTTATCTCCCATCTTTTTAAGAACTTTCTCAGGCTTGTTGCCAAACAGGCGGTCCTGATTTAAGGGAGCATCCAACAATTTAGCTTTAACATGATCAGGCAAAGATTGCTCCTTATGCCAAGCATGCCTTCTGAGCGCAAACCCAGTAACAGCAGCCCTGCAAGAAGCCTCTAATGAATAGTTCCCAAATTGTGCATCTGAATGTGCCTGTAAGATGGCAGCATTTCACCCGAAGGTCACATAGCTTTCAGTATACTGATGTAGATATGAAAATATTGGTAATAGCCATAATGACTTTACCAAGCATTTATATCTCCAGGTAAATTCACATTAGTTTAACGTCATTTTACTTGCACCTATTATGCAAATCCAGCCCAACATGACCATATTAAGCTCTACTGATTTGCATTTTTAATGTAGACATAATGTTACATCTTTCTGCAAACACACTTCAATTACTCGTCTTCTGTATCCTACAGTGATAGTTTCGCTGTGCATGCCTACCAAATCATCCCAGCACAACATGTCACTCACGAGCTTAGTAGTGATATTCAAGTATTACTATTAATAACCAGTACCTCACAGCTATGTATCTTTAGGAGTTTATACTATTCAAATTATTTTACTGTCATTTCTTGTCTAATACACACTGACTGCACAGGCGCTTCCCAAAATCACAGTATCACAGCTTTTTTGCATTAAAAATTAGCAAATTTTCTTATTTTCAGAAATTTATTGCAAGCTTTTTTCAATAACTTAAGTCCAGTACATCCCACAGTGTTGATTTTGCTTGCCTGCCATACCAAGTCCACTGATGCTCCTTAATGCACAATATTCTAATTACAAGATTTGTCTCAATATTAGAAAGTAAAGAATTTATACCCAAAGCAGTTATGTTTCTGGATGCGTTTGTGTTGCAGCATAACTTACTAGCACTTTTCTTCTTTTTTTTTTTTTTTGTCTATCAATCATTGCTTCCATTCAGCCCCTAACACATCACTTCCATATTCTATGTTTGTATTAATAATGAAGTTCTGGACAATAATTCATATAACTGCCTGCAAGCACCAACTTCTTAAGCCTTCTACATCCCACAGTGATGAGTTGACTGTGTACATATACCAAGTCATGTCAACTTCCATGTGTTGCCTTGATCTCTAATGTGGAGGGCACCATTCTTGAGATACTGCTATTAATACACCAACGTGGCTAATGTTCGCAACTGCAGGGAAAAGCTCAAGATATGCAGTCACATTAACCATCTTTTTTTTCTCTTTCTTTTTCGTTTTTTTTTTTTTACCATACTATGAGTGCATGGCTGCAAATTTACACTCTTGCAATTCCACAAATGCATTAATGACAAAATATGACTTTTCCATAATGTTTTTGTCTTCAGTAAGTAAGTGTGGGACTATTCATCTCATATACACTGATTCACTGCACACACAATCATTCCAGCTTGCAGATGTCATCCTGCTCCTTATTGCAGAGGCTACTACTCTTGGAATATTAGCATTAAACTTGGAAATGGTGATAATAGTCACAAATGCAGAGGAAAAAAGTTGTATAGCTCAGAATGTCGGCATGTTATCCACCTCCTTTTGTTTGCTTTCTTACTATGTTTTTGTGCACTGCCTTTTTTACAATGATTTTGTGCACACATGGCTGCACTCATATTCTTGCTTTCATATCCAGTAATGTAAACATAAAATAGATCATGAAAAATGTTATATTTTTCATAACCTACACTAACAAACAACTCATGGAAAGTACATCTCTTGCCACATCTTTCACAGCACAGCTGTACTAAATCAGAAAGCTTGGAGATTACATCCTGATTCTATTGCCTTGGCTATCACTATTGATAGATTAACATTAATATGCAAAGAATTCATATTCATAATTGCAGAAATAAAAAAGCTGTGTAGTTAAGGCTATGTGTATCTCACCCATCCTCTTTCTTCTGGATACTCCAAACCTTAACCCTTACTGGTTTGGGTAGTAAAAATAAGCATAATAATGTATTGCAGTATGCTGACAACAGTAGATAACAAATGTCCCGCTAACAGAAATGAAATATAGGCAATAATCTATACAGCCATTGTCATCAGTAACTCAAAGATATGGTGACCATCCAACCTAATTAGAAACCGTAACTGTAACTGAAAGTGACAATAGGGAAGCAAACATTAAAGATTGCAATAGCCACCCTTACCACAAGAACTAAAGATAAAATCTGGGCATACACACGTACAAACACACTTTACTAGCAGCATAGTTATAGTGGATGGGAACCATTTAAATCTTTGTAATTCTGAACACCTCTTTTCCACCCTGTTCTCTGATGTGTAGTGAACTCAGGCTTAGTTTATATAGAGATGTAGGGGAAATTAGGGCAAAGTCGTCATGGAGAGAGGTGTACATGAAAATAGTTTGAAACTTTAAAATTTGCAGTTTTATATATCAATAAAGGTTCAGTGGGGTGGAGCTATGAAAAGCAACATACAGTAATGAAATGTCTGCAAAGACAACTGTTTTATAATGTATTGTTGAATGTAAAAGCCTAACACTCTCTACAACATAGCAGCACTGGACTGTAGCTGTGACAGCGTCTGTAGAGAACAGAGTTTAGCATTATACTGCTGAAACGCGAAAAAGTAGCACACACTGCCACCATCTTAGCACCAGTGGATTGGTGCAGCTAATAATGAGCCTTCTGGACTAGAATGGTCACAAAGCAAGATACAGCAACTAAATACCTGCAGAAACGAACACTTAGCTATTCTAATATTAAAGCAGCAGTGTCAGCAACATAGTGATTTTGAATTGTTGGTGGTACGAACAAGGATGCAAGCAAAACAATATATGTAGTGACAAAAACTATGGTATCAAAACAATACAATTATGTAAGAACTATAGCAGAAAATGGTCAAAATAGATTACAGTTGCAGTCGTCCTGACAGTCCAGCAACAAAAGGCCCAGACATTTGGCCTGACTTGCAGAGTTCAACTTTTCTAGTCCAAGTGTAGCATATGCCCTTAGAATGTCTCTGTATAAGATAATCATTTACACATACCATATTACAGCTCTCATGCCTGGGGAGGAAGGCTATAAATAGGCAAAGCTAAATTTTAAGATCCTGGAAGACTTGGAAGAATTCATTAAGAAAGATTATCAGGTGCTTTATAAAGTGAAGAAAGGAAGAAATAAGACTCGTCAAATAATATGCAAACCCAAGACCCTGTAAGGGGGGAGGAAAAGGTTATACTAAGGATAGGGTACTCCACCACAGTCCAGGTTATCCTATAGTAAGAAAGGGTATGATGGAAAGTAGATAATACTACAACAGTGATCTACTCAAACAGCTACTATTATGAAAACATTTTACATAAGCATACTACGTTCTTCATTTACATCACTGATGAGCTCTACATGTAAGGATAAAAAAAAAACCACTAGCAGCTGGACGACCACAGAACTTTAATAACAAAGTAAAAGCTAAAAACTGCAAACAACCAGTTTAGCATTTTCGTCTTGTACAAAAGACATCTTCAGAACCGTGAAACAGGAAGTGAGAACGGCATTTAAAACATATTCATGAACACACCCCTAAAAACACCCAATCAGAGAGCAGAAACCACAAAAAAAAAAAAAAACAGGAAAATCTTAAAGAGTATAGGAAAATAGTGAAATACACCAACACTGTTTACAACTTGGAAGCCCTCATTTTTAATTCACTGGTAATGGAAACACCGTCATTAATCCCTGGCAAGTGTGTGGCGTCTAAGTTTTCACAACATTTCCATATCCTGTGTAGATTTTAAAAGTTTTTATTTTAGAGCAAGTACAAGCAGCTGCCTACACAGGGGACTGGAAGAACATCATATTAAAAATCTTTTAGGACTCAGTTATGTAAATCCAGCAATAAATAAATATTTTTTAAACATAATATGAACGTAATTTCAAAATGCTGAGAAGAGAAACTTTTATCAAAACCAGGAAATATATATGCATTCAGTTTAATTTGCCCTTCCAACTCATGTGCCTCAATCAGGTCAACCCAAGGTTTTTTTTGATAGGATGTCTTTGACAACATTCTTGTAAATATTTAAACATTTGTACACATAGGGTTGTATTATAGTATATTTCTTTAAATTAGTGATTTTACTAAGAAACAATGAATTTTATTTGGATTGGTGGTTGAATATCATGTGACTGAGTCTGGAGGGCTTTTTAAATACTGTTTGTGTTATATGTCATTCTGAAGTCGTCTCTGTTATATTCCAGATGAAAGCGCTTAATTTTTTGAATGGGTGCAATTTTGTTTTCTTTTCTCCAGTTCCCAGTACAGTGTTTTATACATACTAATTAGATAGCCAGTACTGGTCTGCATTCCAGAGTCATCAAAATTTGGAAGGTTTGTACCATAAAATGTAATAGTGTACTCTCAGCATGAATTATGTAGTGTAAAAGCAACTACAGTCCAACATATTAACACCCAAAGAATGGAAAATGTTCATGCTCACAGTGTAATCTACTAGTATGCCAGTGAGTGGTAGATCCAGGTTCCTTTTCCTGCCAAGGCACAGGAAGTAGTGACAACAGTACATTATAGGACACCACCCACTGACTCTAAAGTTCTAGAGAGGAAAAATTCAAGGACCACATGAGGACGGTCACATATTTGACAGAGTGTGGCTGCAACAGAGAGTTCGTCAGACCTGAACTTGCATGGAGAATGTTTTTTTAAATATGTTTGCAGGTCACTGGCTGTCCTACAGAATCATCATACCCACACTTAAATCTGTACATAAGTGTACTTGGTAGTAAAGCTCCTTGTTCCAAATGTTTGCAACTGACCTTTTGATTTATGTTATCTAAAGTGAGTCGCAAAACGATCACTCAGCTCAACAGGTATTGAGCTTTCAAGCAGTCACCACTTCATTCTGAGTTGCAATGCCCACCTAGGTTGATTGCTGGACAGAGTTGTGAAACCACAGTATGTAGAGACAGTGTACTAGCAATGTTTAGCTGATGCACTTTTGAGGGGAAGTGCTCTGATCCCACCTTCAGAATAATTTATCCCACATTCCTTGACTGATTTGAACTGTGAGGTCTTAATGGATCCTGTTCAAGACGTCAGTAGTTGAGGTAGTGGCAAACAGCAATGCCCTAAAGTGGTTACTGCTTCCCCTGACACTAATCTCCACTGTCTGCTGGCCATCAGAGGTGAGACAGGCCCCCTGGTTAAAGAAAGAAGTGCAGGAGGCATAGGTTGCAGTGCTGCTCACTGTGCCCTAATCCACAAAAAGCAAAACAAATGCCATGACCTTGTACTTTCAAAAAATGCATATCTGTAATCAAAGTAATGAGTGATAGGTATAAGAAATGGAGTATGCCTTCTAATAGTACTTTTCTGTACTTGGGTTCCATTCATGTTTGATTGTCTGGTAGCTTGCTGGTGGCCTTTCACATGCATAGAAGTACCTGTCTTGTGCATCACTCACTGAAAAATGGTGACCATGCTTTAATCTCACTTATTGTAAAATTATCTTTATTTTTATTTTATTTATCATTTGTTGATCAGGAACGTCCGACTAGGACAGAGCCTATTTTCAGCAAAGGCCCAGGGAGAAATGGTCCAGACACAGTTCTTTGGATAAACCGGAGTACCCGGAGGAAATGCATGCTAACGCAGGGAGAACATGCAAACTCCACACACAAGGCACCCCAGCCGAGAACTGAACTGGAGAACCTCTTGCTGTGAGGAGACAATGTTAACCGCTGCACCACCTCTGTTTAGTAATCACATTTGATATTGCCTGTCTGATGCGGTGATTCAATACAATAATTGTGGGGTACTGGTTGCACCTATGTGCCGCTATACTCATGGAGTGGATGTATTAGTAACAATGTATGGTGTAAAACGCTGACTAGATAATATCACAGCTGTATGACATGATGCAGCCCAGCATTAAATAGAAGAGAATTCTCCATGACTAACATTCCTGGTCTAAGGTATTTGTAGTGAAATATGTCAGTCCACAAACATAGCACTATTGCTGTGATTTACTCCACTGCTGATTCAGTTACTTCAAGATGGGTTAAATTATGTTCACAACTGATACAAGGACACTGGTCTCGAACTTATCCTGAAGAAATAAAGCATTTCTACATGATATCATATATGCAGCACCCCACTCTAATCAGGCATTCTTATAAAAGATCTACACAGTCATGTTGTAAAGCCTTATCTTTTGATATATCTCCTACATCTTTTGGAAAAACCTTCTCTTTGGCTCATTTTTATCTCCAAGTGCATCTCCTCTAGACCCAAAGTCTTAAGTCTTTAATTCCCTTTTACTCATCTTCATCAGACCCACTATTGAATATAAGGTCTCTCTTGCATATATTTTTCTAAATATATCATTCAACTTATGAGATCTTAGAAATTCTTAACTAAAATGATCAATGGCCTCAAGACCCTCAGTTATTTGAACAGACTGGTAGTCTTCTGTCTGTGTACTCAGTCTCTTACAGATTCTTCTGTGGTGATCTATGCGTAGCCTTTTGAGTCATGAAAGATGGGACCCACCATGAGGTTCTATTCCTTCACAGAACAGTTCCTTATATACTAGGCAAAAAAGTCTTAAATATGCATTAACAAAAGAAGAAAACAGATGGCTTGACTGATTCATAACCCAGATTATTCCCCATCTCTGGAATTCACTTCCATGTCAAACTATGTCAAACAGCACCCTTACCACCTTCATGGTAACCCTATAATTTGACTGGCAGCTTAAAATTCTTCCTTGGTCTATCTTGTGCTATCCTCCTTAACGCTGGATGGAATTTTTGAATATGGTTTATTGACAAGGGTTGTAGACTAATTGCCTAGTACTTTTCTATATACCTATGAAACTGGTAAATGGTCAAACCATAACAAAATTACACCATCAGTAAAAACAAAAGGTCAAGTAGATAGGAATTTAAATGCTAATCTGTTAGTATATACCACAGTCGGGAACTCATATTCTGAGAGCCTGTTTAATTCCAAATAGCATGTACCACAGTCGGGAACTCATATTCTGAGCCTGTTTAATTCCAAATAGCATGTCTAGTCAATCTAGTTGCATCACTGTAACACTTAATACTTCACAGATCTGACACAATGACATGCTATAATTTTCAAAGTGAACCACACTGAATGTTCAGTAATTACCACATCAAAAAATTGTAGGGTTTGAAAACTTGGGGTGGGATTTATACAGATTACCACAAAGTGTACACTATGTTTACACTTACTGTAATCTTTCTGTGTGAATAGATGGCACAATCATTGTGGTAGGGATGAATGAATAGACAGCACAGGCATAGTATTTGTGTGGGTAATACCTGTTTACCCACAGCTGCCTTACTAATTTGACGACCTGAGTTTTTTCCTTATGATAATATCACACTAGCCAGGAATAAATCCAGCATTACACTGATTCTTTCTACAATATTTTCTTAATTTTACTAATCTTCCCTTTTATTAGGCGCACAGACGCCCTACACTCTAATCTGCTGTAATGGTACTGGTGTGAGTAACAGCATGTGACATTGAAAGATGTTTTCATACACCTCTCTCAAATCCTGCATGAAGATATGAAATTATACTATCTTTGGCTGAGTCTCATTTTAGTAATCATATTATTCATAAGTCCCCTGATTATTCACTGTAAAATAACTCATGCCCTCTCAACAAATGCTAAAACTGTTTAAATTATACCTCGATTGTTTCCCTAGTATGCAGATTAACTAACTACATATTTCATGAGTGCAACAAAAGACTCAGACTCTCAACACTATTTTCCAATAAGTGTATTCACCCATCTTTCTTTTACTACTGCATTCTGAAGAGATCCAATGCAATCTGGGCCATGATCTTCCACAACTGCTGATTCATACAAAACCTACAGTTCAATGCATGTATCCTCAACTGTGGTGGTATAAACAGTAAATTGATCTGAATTTAAGCATGGATGCATGTCAAATGTGTTGACAGCAGTGTTCCTGTGAAACATGGTTAAAGCCAGCTGTAAAACAAAAAAAAAAATGTAAAACCACACTTGCCTCTACTACAATACATTTTGAAAGCGCAGGATAAGAAAGCAACGTGGATGTATGCTTTAAATTAATTAAACAGACTGGACAATAATTGAGCTTCACCTACCAAAGAAAGCATTCTTGACAAATTACCTACTTATTCCACCTTTCTTGACAATTGCCATTACCTCTTTGCTCCACGGATCTCTCACTCATATATTTATAGATCTGTGTCTGATGACCGTTTATGCCTTGCCAGTACTCTCCCACAGGCCATACCTGTCAATCCCAAAAACTATCCTCATCATCATCTACGTTATGTTTAAAGAAAGACAGCGAGTCACAGTGTTTACCATGCAGGGGAAACTTATTCCACAGATTAGGGAGGCATTTGGTTATACACCTGGCCCTGCAGTGGTCTTTATTTATCTGCTGCTGAAGATTTAGGTCCATGGTTCTAGTACTGGTGGAGCTATTGGTCTTAGATATAGGAGGTCCAGGACAATCAGGTCAAATATGGCATAGTAAATGAGACAGAGATCTCCAATCAAAAGTGTATAAGACACTGAATAAAAAGAGAGAGCTTCCAGCCTCTCAATAGTCTGGGAACCTTAGGTCTGTGATCCATTTAATTAACCTTTGGTATCTTTCTAATTGTTCGATTCACTTAGCTGTGCCCACTAAAATGATTTCCTGACAACCTTTGTCATACAACAGTTAACAGATAGTGAATTATCAGCCCAGGTTCCAAGTCCCTGATGACATTTTCTTATTTTAGCAGTCTGTTGTCTACAGTATGATAAGTGAAGGGTTGCATGCCAAAAGGATGATAATATACTTTTAGTGTTTAGCTTGAGCCCATTTTAAGTACTAGAGATTAATAAGGACAGGTCATTCTAGAAAGGTTTTTTTTTTTTTTTTTTGAGGATGACAACCTCCAGTTTACACTCATCAGCAGAATTTGTTAGCCAGATGTTTTAGTTCTTTGCTTGAATTTAGGCCAACAAGAAAAGGTTCCAGCACCAAGCCCCGAGGGACACCACTGGTCCCTTTCTTACTTCTTGATCAGGTGCCTATAAATTGAGTGGGTGCTAAATTTCAGCCAGTTTGCTATCCAAGCCATTCACTCAGCCAAAGTAATCATAGACTCCATCACTACTTCACTAATATTTGACTAACCCTACCCTGCTCTTAATCCTGCACCTTACCTTTGAAAACCCCTTTCTCTATCACTGCCGCTACACAAGAGAGAAACACACACACACATCACTAAATCTATTCCCTAACATAGCCCTTACTCTAACCCGAATATGCATACACTCATGCAGACACACACACCCCCTAGTGCTGAAACATTCGGTACCTGAACAGTTCTGCATTAGTATCCTGAACCCACACACTTACCTGCATTCTTCCTTCCACCTTCATTATTCAGTGAAAAGAACACTCAACCACATTTCAGTATCATTCACTCTACCAAGAAACTGTGTGTGCATGTGTAAGAAATAATAAAAAGACGGTCATTCTGGAGTAGGATACTGGCTATACTATAAGCTGGAGACAAAGGGTGTTGACCCAAACATTCAGTGTAACATCTTTTCCTGTACACCATTGGTTTGTAAAGCTTTGTTCTTGCTGTGGTGATTATAGATATGAAGGAAGGGGGATGAAAACAAGGTAACACTCACTTTATAGGCATGAACAAATCTGGTAAACCATAGGTCTGAGTTTATGTCATGGAGGCCAGAAAAGTATATATCAAAAAGGAGATGTCCAGCACCATGCCTTGGGGTACTCCGCTAGCTACTATCTGTACTGGCATGACAGCTTAAATATGGGGGTTTTGATTTTCAGCCAATTTGCAATCCATCTAATCACATAAGGCTTTATCTTGAGGTATGTATATATTTGTAAGTATCTATTATATTATTCATACACATTGTACACTCACGTGCATACACATACCTATAGGTGTGTGTGTGTGTGTATATACATGTTATACATGTTGGGGGGGGGGGGTGAAAACTTAAAAACTTTGAAAAATCCAAATGTTGCCATTGCTAACACTGCCATAACAAAACTGGAAAAAAGGTTGATGTCTGGGAGTGTCAATATTTTTATTAACAATTTTTTTTTTTTGCAGGGTGCAACCCCCTGCACCCACACCACCACCCTCCTGCTAATTATATACACTAACTCGAAGACTGTAAAAATACAAAAGAAAATGCTTATTCCCAACCTTGGGGAGTGTGCAGTCTCTCACAGTTGTTGACCAATTGTTTTTTGTCTATCAAAGTTATTTTTTTCATTCTGGTCCTCACTGTCTTTCATAATCCTCTTTAATTTCATTATACTTTGATCGTTTACCACAAGTCTCATGTTCCTCTTTCAACCATGCTGTTGCACTAGCATTGTATTGTCTACATTTTCCTAGCCTGCTTTAAGTATATAATTCTATAAATCACTCCATTCATTATTTTATACCTACTACTGATTTTTACCTAAACTGCAAAAGCCAGCTGTAGCGCACTAAAGACACGGGCACACAGAGTTCTACATTACTTGAGCCAGTTCTGCAATCTTTTTTTGGATGGGGAGCAAATATCGGTTCATTCTGAGTTGCATGTTGACTGCAGCAGTACTTTTATATGCAAATACAGTTTGCAGAATAATGCATTCTCTTTAATTTTTGTATAGTAGTTAATCAAATGTAAAAATCTGCATGCAGTAGTAATACCAATGCGTCAGTAAGGGCGGATGGCAGCAGCATCACTGCTAAAAATACATGCACTTAAGTATCATTCAGCTTCTTTTATTAAAAATAATGGACAGAACCGGCAATAATGAGTGTGTGGGGGGGGGGGGTCAATGACAGATTAAATATTACTCTTAACGCAATTAAGTTAATAGAACAGATCTGGCATCAAAAATGCATTTTCTGACGGATAACTAGTATGAAACTCTAATGTGTGCCATTACTGATTAAACTGTAATCATCAGTAATTTACCAGAAAATCAAAACTATTAGGCAAAACGAGTGACATCTTGCAAAGTCAGGTACAGTCAAAAGATACGATGAGTGTTACATCTACCCACCAAGTGATGTTTTACATCATTTAACTTTATTTTATTGAAACATAAAAGGAAATTACAGATTTAAGGTGATCATACTCCAGCAGAATTATAACTAAATTACAGTTATGTAAAATCAGATTGTGAAATCCTGTGCTTGGGAAAAAAAATCATGCATGAGGCAGATTCACCTGATGGTGCTAGGAATGCTGTTATCGAAAAGTACATTTTCTTTTTGCAAAATAATTTTAGTGTGTTCTGATCGGGAATGTGGGTGAAGAAATACATGATATAAATCAGAACAAAACAGCAGAGTGTTGGTTTCCCCTGGAGAATCAAAACAATCTTGGGAAGGTCAAATTTAGTAAACCATGTTTAGACCACCATTAAGCCATTTGCTAGACAGAAATCTAGAACGGCCTCTTTTATTCCTGTTGCCCCACCCATGCTGACCCAGGCAGTCCTTATATCCTGTTCTGTCTAGCATGACATGAGAATTCATGTCCACTGTTATGAGCACTAACTCACTGGCATCATGGCATACTCAGATATGATGTCAGTCACTGTATCTCTACCAAAATGCAGCAAAGAAGTATTGGGGTACTGCACTTGGATATCTCCAATATAAAATCAGGTAAAAAATCCCATGGCTATATAAACTGAAAATCCTGCACACCATTATGCAAAAAATACAGAAATATATTTAAATGGTGCGTATCTGTTTTCTTCAACAAATCGCACCTAGCACATATCAAATATATGGTGGGACTTCAATGGCATCTATTATGCTGTGTAATCAAATAAGCCATGGGCTATATGTATGCATGTTAGACAAAAATGGTACTCTCATTAAAGTGATGAGAAATACTGTAGCACCAAGCAATGTGTGACCAACTACTGAAACAGCAAACAAAACAAAGGTGCATCAGAAAGTCACAATAAGTTGCTGAAATCAATATTCATTTATTAAAATGAAAAATATATATATTTTCCTTTTTAGTTCCACTCATTTGTGTCATGATCCTGAACTTCTTGACTTAAATAGCCTATAGAGGCAAGCTCATCTGCAAAAGCACAATCTCATCAGCATCTGGAAAGGCATCAGGGAATTGATGACACACAACATTCCCACGTTGCCAATTGTTTTTCTGCATTTTTAAGGATGTTATCATTTGCACTGAGAGAGACTAACAAGGTGCACTAGCAGCAAATACTTCCTTGGTAACATTTAGGTTCAGATTGCAGCAATGAGCGCAACCACATCTGAACCACTAGGAAATGAAATTTCCTTTTATAAAACAGGTGCACATCCCAACCCCATTCATAAACAAGTGATTTATTTTGAGTGATGACAAGTGCAAAATAGTATAGCTGTGTAGGATCTTACCATCGGTAGATGTCCTTCTCTTCATTGTTGCAGTATTCTCTACAATAGGGATCTCCCCTGGCAAGGGCTGTCCAATGTCCGACCAGTATACCATAAGCTTTACGTTGCTTTAAGGTAAGATGTACGGCACATGTATGCTTCTCGCGTAACATAGGGCATAAAGGCCACTTCCGGATGTACCATCCTCAGAAGTGAGAGCCCCAGTCAGAATGCCAGTCCAAGGAGAAAAGAGGTAAGCAGTACATCCAGAAGGGAAAAGGATCAGGGGAAGGAGGAAGGGAGTGAATACTGCAACAGTAAAGAGGAAGACATCTAATGTTATGGTAACATCTTACACAACTGTACTGTGTCCTTCCATTTCACTGTTGCAGTATTCTTTACAATTTTTGAGTGCGCAACAGCTCAGGAAGGAGAGGGAGGAGGATAGACCAGCAGAGCTCTCTAGAAACTCATGAAGGGTGGCCCTAGCAAACCAGCTCTAGCTCTGAAATTCCATCTAACTTGTAGTGCTTGGTAAATGTATGCACAGAACTCCCGGTAGCTGCCTCAAGAATAGAGTTAGTATTTAAAGCCTTGAAAAAAATTACCAGAAGAAGCCACAGCTCTAGTAGAATGAGCCTTAACAGCAGAAGGAAGGCTCTTATCATGAAAGGAATAACAAACAGATGGCTTTAGAAATCCAAGAAGAAACAGTTTGCTTGGACACAGCCAATCCTAAAGACGTAGGATGAAAACAAACAAAAAGCTGATCAGATTTACAAAAAGTCTTAGTCTTATCCAAATAAAATCTGAGTTGTCTAGGCACATCCAATGTGTGCAGCATCTCCTCACTGGCAGATTGCAGAGATGGGAAAAAAGTTGGCAAATGAATAGACTGATGAAGGTACAACTCATTCACCACCTCTTGGTTATAAAAGATGGTTAGTGGGAAGGGACACCCTGTCCTTATGAAGCACTAAAAAAGGAGGACAAGCCATAACGGCTTAAAGCTCAGACACCCTTCATTCAGAAGGGCTAACAGAAGTACAGTCTTCCAAGAGCAATGTTGCAAGGAAGCTGAAGCTGTAAGGCTCAAAAGGAGTCTGGGTAAATGTTTCTAAAACAAAATTAAGATTCCAGGGAGGAGGAACAGGCTTCCTGTGAGGTCTAATATGAAGGAAGGCTTTAAGGAATTGTTTAGCTTCAAATCTAGAAGCTAAAGGAGGTGATCTTCATTAACGACCTTTATACTGTCATCCCAAATGTCAGCTGTATCCAATATGCTGATAACTCTACTCTGATTTGCTCAGCCACATCTCCAGTAGAGTTACGGTCAGCTACCCAGACCACCTTTAATACAATAGAAAACTGGCTTTCTGAACATCGTCTGATCCTAAATCCCAAAAAAACTAAAATGCTGTTATTTTCACCAACAAGTAGGTCTACCGCTTTCACCTTTACCATAAAATCAAATGATGGCACAATAATCTCCCCTGACCCCTCTACAAAGCTATTAGGTGTCATCATAGACAATAATCTAAAATTTTACCTACATGTTAACCAAACTATCAAAACCATCAATAAAAAAACTAGGGTCACTTTACAGAATAAAAGCCTTCCTAACCCCTCCAGCTAAAATTTCAACCCTTCTGTATGCATCCCCCTCTACTCTCAAATTTAAACAAGACTGTCCTAACAAACTCTCAATTTGCTACAACCACATTGCCAGGTTTGCCACTGGGCTGCCTTTTGGGACACATCAATGCATCAATCTAAATCAGCTTGGGTGGCTTGAACTACCCAGCCTAATCCAGTATAACCAACTGATTATGGCCTATAAAATCCTCTATAATCCGGACAATACTCCTGCACTTAAAAATAGTATCACCCCCTATAACAATCCTAGACCACTTCGATCTTCTAACAAACTATTAATTCAGACTAGCAAAATTAATAACACAGCCGGTGATTCTCTCTTTGTAAACTCTGTAAGTAGATCCTGGAACTCTCTTCCAGCTGATATTACCTTACTTTCCAGCTTAGGTCAATTTAAAACTAGACTCAAACAACATTTGTCACTTAACTGGCTATGTCAATGTATCAAGCCTGACTAACTCTCTCTAGAATGTGTAAAAATCTGTTAACCAGTTTACTGTGTAATTTAATTTAATCCTGACTTGCGCTCAGGATTAACTGTAACCTGTGGAACTTGTTTAACTTGCTTACTTATGTAATCTCTGTAAATAGTCTGTTTGTAATATGTAATGCTGGTATTATGTAATGCTGTATCTGCTTACACTTGGAGCTCTTCTCCCCGGGCCTCCGCTGAAAATGGACATGCATCCAGTCGGACTATCCCGGTCAACAAATGTAAAATAAAATAAAAAATAAATAAATAAAGCCAGACAAGCAGAAATAGCTGATAACTGGGCCTTAGAAGAATAAGTCAGCCTAGCATTGACAAGTTCACACATATAAGAAAATCAAAGGAGCATCCACAGAAAGTGGATACAGGTTAAGAAGACATCAAGCAGAAAACCTCTTCAATTTGGATAAGTAGGATTTCTTACCAGTAGGTTTCCTGGAGGACCTTAAGCACATCCTCACAAA
Organism: Protopterus annectens; assembly: GCF_019279795.1. NCBI lineage: Eukaryota > Metazoa > Chordata > Ceratodontiformes > Protopteridae > Protopterus > Protopterus annectens. The sequence goes on along the minus strand of NC_056740.1, from coordinate 91,029,764 downwards.
AAAGAGGTATATATAGAATCAAAATCCTATCACCCACAGTGTCAGTTGAAGAGTGGGCAGATTGGGATGGATGAGAAATCCCTTGTCTTGTGTGAGAAGATCCACCCGATGAGGGAACCAATGCTGTCTAGGTCAAAAGGGAATCACCAACAAGGTTTTGGGAATGTCCTGTTGTATTTTAAACAGCGCTTTTAGAATGAGGGGGAGGGGAAATCATAATGAAACATCCACTTCCAAGAAAAAGACAGGGGGTGACTGCTTTGGAGAAGGATTGACCTGGATTTAAGGCCATCTCCACCAAAAGATTTCTCTTCTGACACCCCACACACTGGAATATGAAAAGATAAAGGGTGTTGATGCTGGGACTATCTTTCTCATGTGGAGTCTTGCCAGGGGTATCATGAGAATCACAGATACCACGACACAAAACCCTGAGGTATAGCCACTTACTGACTGAAATCAGAGTGAAAAAAACTTAGATTAACATCTAAATAAGTATCTGTTTTTTCCAGTGAAGGAAAAGATCTTTGAACTGAGGTGTCTAGTTCACATCCCAGGAACACATCCATGAGTGAGGAAGTCAAGAAAGACTTGAATGTTCTCTTGGAATACCAGCTTGTGCAAGAGATTCCGGACACTTTGAAAAACACTCTGCAAAGATAAGCAAGTCATCTAAATATAGAAACATTTGGATACCCTGCAGCCTGCATTAAGTTATAACTGGAGCTAAACACTTTGTGAATCACTCTTAGTGCAGCAGACAGTCCCAAGGTTAAGGGAGAGAACTGATAATGTGATTCAAACATACAAATTCCTAAGAAACTTTTGACATCTGGCTCACTACGGATGTGATACGCATCAAGTGTTACCAGGAAACGGGAAAGAGAAACAGTTGGTAACAGGTTGTGAAGTGACAATTTGAATTAGGGATCTGGCTTAATAAAGAAAGATCTAGAACTGGTCTCCAAGCATTCTCTCTCTTTGGCACTAGGAATATCATTGCATAAAACGTTCCAACTTGGGAAGAAGAAACTGTTTCTTTCTTTGGCACTAGGAATATCATTGCATAAAACATTCCCACTTGGGAAGAAGAAACTGGTTCTATCAGTCCTTGGGATAGCATGCGATGAACAGGTGGAAACAAAGGTATGATCTGCAGGATGAGGAATGACCCCCTAGAAAGGAGGAGTTTCTTGTAATTCCCAAATGTAACCTTGATGAACAATATTAAGAACCCATTTGTCTGACACCGCTATCTGTTGGTAAAAAGAAAAATGGAGATCAAGACTTTCTGGAAGAAAAAGGGGGGGGGGGTTAGTGTGGGAGTGGGTCCCATGGTCACTTGAACAGTCAGATATATTGGACTGCCCTTGGTTTTAGGAGGATGCAGGCATTTTTGGAACTCCCTTGCCATTCCTTCTTAAACATCTGTTTATCAGAATTCGGTTGAGATGGTTTATTCTGTTTCCTGCCAAAAACAGAAAACAAAGAAAATCCCTCTGACAATTTGGAAAAGGAGAGCTGAAAAATGTTAGATATTCCCAGGATCAGCTTTCCCCTTTCATCACACTGTTTGATCACCTCTGAAGCAGAGAGGTCAAACAATCTCTATCCAAGGCAGCATTTAAAATCTCATTTTTATCTGAAAGGTTCTGTGAATGCAGCCTTACAAACCTCATTAAACAGTCCCAGTGGCTATAGCCATGGAAAAAGTATCAGAGTCATACATACTGCAAACAATGAATACTAACCTGTGCAAAACAACCAAGTTATCTAAAGCAGATGAAACATTCCTCATGCTTTCACAATGTCAGAACAAACTAACATGAAATTCACAATTTAAATTTTGAAAACCGAAGTTGCAGATGTATACACATTTTTCCCCATGCTTAACTTGCCCATCCTTATCAGAAAGAGTAGGACTGGAATTAAGTGAGTAGCAGCAGTGGAATCAACTAAGGATGAAGCTGCTGAGTCAGGTTTGGGAATAGTCCTTAAAAATTTAAAATGGGAGTTTTATACATCCTTAGGGGCAGCTGGATGACTGACAATTTTTTTTTTAAATTTTTTAACACTTGTTTACTGAGAAAGTCCAACTTGGTACAAAGCCAATTTTCAGCAGAGGCCTTGGGAGAAACGTTCCAGATGTGTCTTTGTAATGTGGGAGGAAACCGGAGTACCCAGAGAAAACCCATATAAATGCAGGGAGGACATGCAGACTCCACACAGAAGGCACTCTAGCAGAGAATCGAACAGAACCAGAGAACCTCTTGTTGTGAGGCAACAACCATGCTACTGCGCCGTCCATAAACTGCAGTCAGTAACATACATCCTCTAAAGCTGACAGGACGAATGCTTGTAGGTTTTAGAAAATCTTTCTGTAACTTACAGTATTTTCTGAGGGACTGACACCTGAATGTTCTCCCACTGAAATCACTTGCACATTCCAGCAATAGTCACAGAAAAATAAACCCCTACAGGAAGAATCTGAAACAGAGCTCTCTTCAGAATCTGAATCAGAAATCTGAAGAAAAGCATGAATCCATCTTGCAAGAAATCAGTTCTGTTAACACAGATTGCTTAATAGTTTATTGCAATGAGTAGCATATAATAGCAACATATTCAAATGGTATATAGCAGCATAACTGAAAATAAAGCACAAAAATAGTTCAATAATATCTGAACAAGTCTTGTACCAGACTGCAACTAATTCTCTGTCCTAAGCATACATAATTATATTACTTCAGTCACTTTCCTCTGGTAGCTGCATCTATCCCCTCAACTTTGATTCCCAGGTCTTGTCTTGCAGGTACCCGACAGTCCCTGTCTATTCTTTATCTGGCATTCCATTGCAGGTACATATCTTTCCCTTGAGAACTGTTATTTTTGCACATCTCACGCTTAGCCAGAAAAGGTTACATTTTTCCCTTCTACTTCGCTGTCTTTACCTGAAACTGTATGAATAAATGAAAACACAAGTCTGACTAACATTTTCAGGCCTTTTCTACTATAGTTATTCTACCTTATGCCTAACTACTTTTAAGTGAAAAGCTTCAGTCTAACATCCCTGCGTCTTCCTGTTCAGATTCAGAATCCCTTTAGAAAGAGAGGTCTGAATTAAACCACTAGCCAAACCCAGTAAACTACTCCTTTCTGAAAAATTTTTATTAGATGCGTTTGGTTTTCTGCTTCGATAGTATATAAAAAAAAATTAAAAGTTATGTACTCACCTAACTATGCATCTGTGTTGTCCATTTTCATTCTTCCTCAATGTATGGGCACCAGATCAGACCTCAGATCGGACTCGGCCATGTGCACTAGACTTCGGATCTGACTATTGAACTCCCCCCTCTACGCATAATGCCACAGTCAGCCAAAAATAGCTCAGATAGAGTTTGCTGCCTTATAGATCCCTAGGATAAAACAGGAAGGAGGAAAGAACAGCAAAGATGGGGCTCAAACCTGGAAAAAAGTTATGTTTTACCATAACGTTCCATCTGTGTTGTTTATCTTCATTCATTATCGATGGGAAATCAGTTCTGTCCTCTGAACCGAGCCAGCCCTTTACCAAGCTCGTGCTAGCCATACACTCTCGAGCTAAGGTTTTACCCACAATGCCCTCTTCTCTGTCACCTCAGATGAAGTTTGCCAGATAAAAGTAAAGCAGAGGCTGTCTCTGGTCAGAGTGTACCTATTCAGATGAAACAGGAGCCAATGCGATCCTCTAGGAGCCTTTGAAGGGGGAAGGAGGGTGGGTAGTAATGAATGAAGATCAACAACACAGATGGAATGTTATGGTAAGACATAACTTCATCTGATGAAGTTGATCTTCATTCATTCCTTACTGATGGGGACAGTCCCCAGCTACCTTTGTTCCTGGGAGGCCCTTATGGAAGGATATTCCTGAGCACCATTGAACCAAAGAATGCTCTTCCTCTGGAGGCCAAGTCTAATTTGTAATGAGTGATGAAAGTATGAGGGTTGGCCCAAGTTGCAGCCACACAAATGTCAAAGAGGCTCTAGCATGAAAGGCCACAGAAGTGGCCACTGACCTAGTAGATTGGGCTCTAACCCTACATGGTAGTGAAAGATTATTTCCGTCATAAATGAGCGTGATAAAATTCCTCAACTATTTTGCTAATGTTACTTTGGAAACAGGACCATTCCGTGTCCTGAAACAGCCACAAATAATTGATCTGATTTCCGGATAGATTTTGTTCTGTCAAGATAAAAATGTATTTGTCTATGCACGTCTAACGAGTGTAGACAATACTCTCCTCCATTAGAGTGGTTTGAAAAAAAATACTGGGAGTTCAATTGTTTGGTTAATGGAAAGATCTGAAATAACTTTTGGCAGGAAAGATGGATTTGTTTAGAGAGATACTCTGTCCTAATGAAAAATAAGGTGGGGACGCCTCATGCATAAGGCTTGAAGTTTTGATACATGTCTGGCCAACGTGATGGCTATCAAGAAAAGGGACCTCCATGAAAGAAATTTGAGATTGCAACTAGATGCTGGTTCAAGGGGAGGTCCAGTTAGATTTTGTAAAACTAATAAGAGATCATATTGTTCTTTTGGTTCTCTGAAAGGTTTATTATGGATTACGCCCTTTAAGAAAGTTTAGCAAAGTCTGAGAGACATAAGGGAAGAGTTTTGAAATCCACTATGGTAATTAGAAATGGCAGCCAAGTGAACACATAGTTGAGGCTGCTGCACCTGAATCATGTAGGTCTGCTAAGTATTCAAGAACGATGATAACAGGCACTGTAAAAGGATCTAGTTTTTTTGTTTTGTATCCATATCGAGAATGTCTTCCACTTGCTGAGAGATCAGTTCTTCTGTTGGATGATTTATGAGAAGCAATAAGTATATCATGCACTGGGGAAGGAATGTCATTCTGCCTAACAATCATTGGAAGTGGAGGAACCAAGCTGTCCGCTTGAGATTGGAGGTGCTCGGGTGAATGAATCCTTGTGGGTGAGAGATCAACTCTGGAGATGGCTGTAAGATCCATGGTTGATCTAGAAGGTGAGGCCAAAGGAAGGGGAACTAAACTTGACAAGGCCAATAGGGGGCAACGAGGATCACTTTGCTTTTCAACCGGAGATTTTTCTTCAGGAACAGGGGGATGAGGGGGAGAGGGAAGGCGTATTGAAGACCCAAGAGCCAATCGTGGACCAGAGCATCCCTTGGTGACTCCCCCGACGGGGAATAGGGAAACGTAGTTGCTGCATTTGTGGTTGATTGGGGAGGTGAATAGATTGCAGCAAGACTGTCCCCAGCATCTGAAAAGTTTCACTGCTATCAGAGGATTGAGGGACCACTTGTGAAGCTGAAGAATGCATCTGCTCAACTTGCAGCAATCACATTGGAGTTCCCAGGAACGTGCTTTTCTATCAGAAAGCTGTTGGAAGCCATCACCCATTGCCAAATTCTCAAGGCTTCTCGACAAATGGGTAGGATTTGGTTCCCCTTGTTTATGTACCAAACCACTGATATGTTGTCTGACTGAATTGCATTGGTCCCTAATGGAAGGATGGGATGAAATGCTTGCAACGCTAAAAGCACCACCCTCAGTTCTAGGACATTGATGTACAATTGGACCTCTGTTTCTGACCAGGTACCTTAGACTGTATTTCCCCTGATAAGCCCCCCCCCCAATCAGGGAGGCATCTGCGGTCACCATGGCCTTGGGCTGATGGGGGCAGAAGGGGTGAGACCACTGTTGACCATCTGGTTTCATCCACCACAATAAGTCCTACTCACATCTTTGAGTCACTCGGATTTGGAAGGATAGTGGATGCTTGTAAGGGGTACCGCTGGGTAAGTAGTATCCACTGCAGAAGTCTCATGTAGAATCTCGCTAGGGGTACACTGGTGATAGATACTGCCATAGACCTTAACAGTTGAAGTACAGACCAAGCTGGGGATAGATTGTGACAGAATATCAACAGAACCTGGGATCTTATCCTTTGTAGTCTGTGGTCTGGTAGGGATGCTTGGGAATTTGTTGTATCCAGAACTACCCCCAATGAATTCTAGGGACTGGGATGGGGTCAAGTTGCACTTCTTCCAACTTATCGATATACCCAGACGTGCTATTTTCAGAGTATATGACAGAGACTCTTCCAGTAGACACTTGGTGGGGATGGTGAGGAGCCAATCGTCTAAATACAGAAACAACTAGAATCCTTGCAGTCTCAAGTGAGCTATCACTACTGCCATGCACTTGGTGAACACTATGGGGGACTATGGGGGTTCGTAGAGAGTCCAAAGGGCAGTACTCAGAACTGAAAATGATTGGCCCCTGCACAGACGTGGAGGTATCTTCTTGAGCATTTGTCCATTTTTATATGGTAATATGCATCTTGAAGCTCTATTGAGCACATCCAATCATCTTTTTCCAGCAAGGAGAGGATAGACTGAACTGTGGCCATCCGGAATTTCTTTTGTTTGATGAACTTGTTTAACAAGCTGAGCTCTAGAATAGGTCTCCAGTCCCCCTGTCTCTTTTGGCACTAAAAAGAATCTCAAGTAGAATCCAGATCCTATTTGGTCTGGTGGGACTGCTTGGATGACTCTCTTTTGGAGACTCTTTTGAATTTCTAGTGCTGCTGCTTCCCTTTGGGTGGAACATCAGAATTTGGGTAAGGGGGTGGGGTAGAGGTACAATGGAATGTTGTATCCTCTGGTAATTATCCATTGTACCCATGAATCTGTTATTGTTTGCCAGGCAGAAGGGTACAAGGAGAAATGTCCCCAACTGCTTCCAGAGGAAAGCAATTGGGCCACTCTTCAGGAGCACTGATAGGGTCGGCCAGAGAAAGTCTCTGTAGCCCTGGTTATGCGGACCTCAGCTGCCTCGAAAAGGGAGTCTTCTGTTAGAATTACCCGGTTTGCCTCTAGGGGAAAACTTTGCACGTGCGTTATGTAAAGGATCCTGTGGTTTTTTTGTGCCACATCTTTCCACTCCTCTGGTTTCTAGAATAGGAGCCAAAAAACATACACCTGCAGCAGAAAGGGTCCTGCCATCCTGCTTGCACCTTGCCAATGTTTCTTTAACTTTGGGGCCAAAAAGTGAAGAGGCTTCAATTGGAGCATTCAAGGAAGAAGACATGAAGGGGTCCACAAAATCGCATAGGCGCATCCAGGCGTGACGTCTCATGACTATGCCTGAACACGCCGCTCTGACAGCTCCTTCCATGGCATGGGATAGATGCATGGAGGAGTTGGAAATGGATTCAAGGGTAGGTAGCTGTGAAGCCACTTTATCGCTGACCTCATCAGACAGCTCCTGCTAAGGTTTCAGAGAGTTCATAGGTAGGTACTAGGCTATAGGCCTGAGGTCCAAAGCAAGCCTAGCCATCAGTGTATTGGCTTATGCCACCCATGTATTGTGAAATTCCTGCCCCTCTATTGAGCAGTGCTCCACACAATCCCAGGGGTGAATTTCCTATCACCCATCCACTTATCAAGGTTTCTCTTGAATAGTGCTAATGACTAGCTCTGCTTGATGTGGATCGTTAATCAAATCTCTCTGGAGCCTGAAGTGTGCCAAATAATTCAAAGACCTAACTGTGAAGGTCGATGAATTAAAGACTCCCTTCCCTAGCCTGTCCACCATCGGGGACTCCCTGGGTGGGTGGACAGTCTGGCTCTCCTCAGCCAATTCTATCCTGGAAGCTGCTGCTGCCACAACCATGGCATTTACAGGAAGACCCCTTGAGCAATGTGGGTGTAGTTCCGGGGGTGATAAAAGTTTGTTCAGCCTTCAAGGAATCGATTCAGTGATGTCAGGACATTTCCATGCACACTGCACGATGAGCTAGACAAGCTCATCTGCAGGTGGGGTCACCCAGTAGGTAGGGGCCAGGCACAAAAAGCCTGCAGAACACAGACTCCACTGAGGAAGGGTTGGGAGAGCTGCCATCCACCCCTCTGTTTTTAAATCTTAAGAATGTCTCCAAAGGACACCTCTTCAGAGGGGGACCATGGAAACCCTTCCCCATCATCGAAATCCGTGTCTTCAGTCAAAGACTCTTCAGGGTAGTCTATGTGCTTCCTCTTCCACAATTTCTTACAGTGGACTTACTCAGTGGGACCTTCTGTGGAAGACTCCAAAGAAGCAGCACCCTGGGGCAGGGTGTCCTGAGGTTCTTGTACCCTGTGTCCAACAGTGGCTTGTGTCAGCTGTGCCACAGAGGGGGAGCTGGGTAACTGTACCAACACCAAAGGCTTATCAACTGAGGCAAGGGCCCTCTCCATGGCCTGGAAGGCTGGCCCGCCCAAAGAGAGATGGGAGCCCAGAACCAAGCCAGACAACTTCACAAACGAGGTCACATCCCGCTCCAACGAACCAGCCACCAAACCAGGAGTCTCAAGAGGGCTGTGTACCAAGAGGACACCCAGAACCATGGACGGCACCACAGAAAAAATAGGTGCCAAGCCAGGGAATCTGGTGCAATCGGGACAGCCACAATCCTGAGAACTCCAGTGCCAAATGCACCAGAAGCCACAGGGATGGCTCCGATATCATGGTGAGGTCCACCAACGGAACCGAAGCAAGGGGTGTCTGTGCCAGTTTTTGGTGGCTTCAAAGCTTGCATAGAAGTTGGAGAATAGCCTAGAGTCTGTGGAGAAGCCTGACTACCTCCAACCGGGAGAGTAGACTTAGTAGGAATAGAAATCCCACTGGCCATCAGCAGCTGATCGACAAGGCGCACTACATCCAGTTCTGACAGGCTCCTAGTCGATCACATGGACAATCCTCATGGGGACTCAAATCTCTCTAAAAATGGGCTATACTGTTGCCCCAAAAAGGGGTCTATTGAGGGTGAATATTTAGTCCTGGCTGTTTCCAATTGAGACAATAGGAACCGATAACAGTTCCAAGGATGGATAAGGCGCTGAGATCGATGGTGCTGAAAAGGTCTGCACCGGTACTGTCGGTGCCAAGGTCGGTTCAAAGGCCTGAGGCAGTGCCAAAGTAGATGCTTTCGGCATTGAGGTAGATATGGGAGACAGTGAAGACGGTGCAGAGGTCAATGCAACCGTCAAAGTCAGTTCAGATAGTTTAAGTAATTTAGTCTTAGGTTCCTTTAGGTCTCCGGAGGGAGACAAAGGGACAAATTGAGAATGTGGCCTCTTTTTATCATGTTTGCTAGGAGGGGGTGAACCCTCCGTCGCAGAGATTGCCTCCGAAAAGGGTGTTTTAAGCAGGCCTTTCCAGAGCAACTTATTTTTTCATTCGTTCAAGGCCCTAGAAGAAAATTTATAAATCCCACAGGGAGGTTGGATGGACAGATGTGGGACGCCCAAGCAGTACACACAAATATAAGTGTCAGTGTGGTAGTTTGTGGCCACACTCACACTGTTTGAAACTGGTAGTGCCTTTCTTTTCTGACATGAGGGACACCACATGTGCACACAGTAAAAAAAAAAAAAAAAACATGAATACTAAAAGAAATTTTTTTTTTTTAAGGTAAAGATGAGAGAAGAGTTACCAACGATGGTAAACAAGGGCTACCTAAAAAGGTAGAAGGAAAGATTACCAATGATGGTAGAAGGTTACCACAAGGGTAAGAAAAAAGGAAAGGAAGGAGGTTTTAGAGTCAGGAAAGGCAGTGAGAAGTGTAATAAAACAAGTAGGCAGGAACGAGAAAAAAATAGTATGAAAATTCAAGATCTAAGAGTAATATAAAATTATATCACTTAGCTTGCAAGAGCTGGCTTGGCACAGCTTTACGACAATGCAGAAAACGAGATCTAGGGTGACAGGAAAGAGGGCATTGTGTGCAAAACCTTAGCTCAAGAGTTTAGGGCTGGTGCGAGCTTGGTAAAAGGCCGGCTCGGTTCAGAGGATGGAACCAATTTCCCATCGGTAAGGAATGAATGAAGAACAACATCAGATCAAAAGGTTCTACAATATCTACAAGGTCACTCCAGAAGATAGAAGTGGGGAGTTGAGGAAAAATAAAAAATGGACAGTACAGATGCATAATAATGGTGAGTACATAACTAATATACGATGTCCCTTTCATTCATCCTGAATGTGTGGGACAGAGTCCCCAGCTACATGAATCTTGAATGGCCCTCATGGAAAGATATTCCTGAGAACTGCCGAACTAAAGGCAGCTTTGCTTCTAGAGGTCACATCTATAGTTTGTAATGCGCAATGAAGGTGTGAGCATTAGACCAAGTAGCTACTGTGCAAATGTCATAAGTGGAAGTTTTAGACCAGAAGTCGGAAGACGTTGCCATAAATCCAATAGAATATGCTTTAAGAGGCTTTGATAGGGAGAGGCCTTGAATATATACAAAGCAGATGAAATCAGTAATTCATTTGCCCAGGGTTAACATTAAAAACTGGTGAACCCAATCTGTTCTGATTTCCTGAAATCTTTCGTCCTGTGTAGATAAAAACAGTCATCTATGTACATCTAAAAGATGCAGCATGTACACTCTCATTTGAAAAATTGGGGAAAACAGGTAAATGAATTGCTTAATATTCTAATCTAACACTACATCAATTCATAACACTATGAAAAACAATGCAAGGAGATTTAGAAAATAGAGTCTGGAGTTCAGAAATTCACTTAGCAAATGTAACAGCTACTAGGAATGCTGTTTTTAGAAGACTTCGATTTGATTCAAAGGGTTGAGTCAAACCCCTAAAGCACTACTGTTAAAGCCAGAGGAGGTGAAGGATCTTTCTCTGGAGATCCAAGTAAGGTGTCTTTTAGAAAGACTTGCACAATTTGGAAGAAGCTAGAGAGGAAGCTTTTTTTCCTGAGTGAAAATGAGATATAGCTATTTGTACTAGCACTTTCTTGAAAAACAGATGCTAAGAATTCCAGAACTGAAGCTATAAGAGCAGTGAAAGGGTCATCTTCCTTCTGAAGAGCCCATATTGAAATCATTTTCCATTTACTCTTGTAGATCTTCTTGTAAAAACTTTCTGGGAAGACAAGTATTTGTCGGACTGGGGAGGAAATCCTGGGCTATCTGGGAAGACAAGTATTTGTCGGACTGGGGAGGAAAGCCTGGGTTATCTGGGAAGACAAGTATTTGTCGGACTAGGGAGGAAAGACTGGGCTGTCTAGCTATCAATGGAGAAACCATGTGGTTAATTTGAGGCCTGGAATATTGGGAAGCTTCATCCCAGAGGGATGAGAAAGGAGGCCTGGACTCGGGACCAGTATCCACCAAGGATATCTAAGATGAGACCAAAGGAATGGGGACCACACTTGGTGAGGCCAAAAAAAAGGCAATGAGGATAACAGCTCCTCAGTGTTTTCTGTAAGAATTTTGGAATCAGAGGTAATAGGGGATAAGCATAAAGGAGACCAGAGGGCCAGATGTGGACAGAATATTCCTTGGTGACTCCCCCTAAGGGGGGATTAGGGCAAAGAACCTGCTGCCCTTGTGTGGAGATGCAAAGATCACAGCAAGGTTGGTCCCAAGGATGGAAAATCCCCCCTGCCACAGACTGAGGGACCACTTGTGAGGCATCAGAATAGACCTGCCAAGTCATCCACTAATAGATGATTTCCCCAGTAAGTGTATTACCATAAGAAAGCGGTTGGAGGAAATCACCCTCTGGTGCACACACCCTCTCAATAAAAGGGATAAGATCAGTTCCCCCTTTGTTCATGTACCAAACCACAGGTGTTGTCAGGTGCCATCTGAATGGTCCCCAGAGGAAGATCATCTTGAAAGGCCTGTAACACTAGCAGGACAGCTCTCACCTCCAGGATACTGATATGCAAATTGGTCTCAAATGGACCACATCAGACTAATTCCAAGAAATGCCCCCCCACCCCAATTGGGAGGCATCTGTAGTCACTGTGGCTACTGGAAGGGGCAGAATAAAAGGATGGCCTATATAAACTATGTTCAATGAATCCAGCAACAAAGATTATCCTTGCAGACTTGAGTGAGTTTGACAAGAAAGGACAAGGGATGATGCAGAATAGACCACAGACATGCTAGACTGCATTGCAGAACATGTATATAAAAACAGGCCAATGAAACTAAGGTTATGGCTACCACCACTGAAACTGGAGCCTGAAGGACAAGTCTGGCTGGAAGAGAAGAGTGAACAAGAATTTACTGTACCTGAATCTTGATAGTCTCTACATGTGCAGGAAGAAAGGCTATCTGATTTACTGTGTTCCACTGGGATCCATTGAACTCAGCTCCGTACAGGTTGTAGAGGAGATTTGGAGGTGTTGACTGAAATGCCTAATCTTTGACAAAGATTGAGCAAATAGTCCCAGGATTGTTCTAAGAGATGCCTGGTCGGGGCGGTTAGAAGCCAGTCTAGATATGGAAACGCTCAGAATCCAGAGTCTCATGTGAGCTGCTACCACTACCATACATTTGGTAAACACCCTTGGGGCTATGATACCAAAGGGAAGGGCTATGAACTGATAGTGACTGGCTCCCAAGCCAAAAGTGCAGAAATCTTGAGCATAGTCTGTTCACCTTGATGAGATAGTACACATCGTGAAGATAGAGCACATCAAATCACAAGGGTCGCAATTTCTGCAAATTTTTGGGGTTTCTAATACCATGACAGGAGTGTACCCCCATTCCTAAATCAAGTATGATTAAAGTTTATGGAATTAGTATGGTCTTTGATGTTAGCCAAAAGTGCTCTTCAGCACCCGAAATGTGCCCAGTAATGACGACTCATGCAATTTGTGTGGAGTTGCATATAATGGTAACATATCTAAGTAAGACTGCAGATTCTTTTTTTTTTTTTTTTTTTTAATAAGACCCCATTGCTCCTACTACTGTTCTGTATTAGAACTATCTGGGTATCTTTCTTCCACATTACTCATTTCTGCCTGCAAATGTTGATATTTGACAGTCTTTATGCAAGACACTGTAGTCACTGGGTGTAGCAATTTCAATGATCAACGCTGTTTTTCTTTTCATACTTGGTTTTCTCGTATCTGTCTTTTGCACTGTCGGTAAGGTGCGATCCCATGTGTAGTCATTTTCTATGATGGTTTGCTGCTCATGTTTCCAGCGTTTCAGCTACTTCATTGCCATAATTTTGCACAATCCCCAGCGCAGCAGTCTTGCCACATTACACCTTTCAGTAATGCACTCTGCCATTAGTATGCCACAACCAGCAACAAGGTATGCCAGAGTTTCCAATTCTGTTTTGAAAAAACTACATTTGTCTGTTATTCCATGTTCAATAGACTTTGTAAACCAATGTGTACTTAGCCACTACCTTGGGCCGCCCTTTTGATTTGAATTTGCCTCTCCCCTTAATTCGAGTTTGATCCTGATCAACAGGAGGTTCTTCCAGCAGTTTATACTTGCAACTATTTACACATTTGCCACGTTTCTTGCCTGCTCATCCGATCTTTCACCTCATTCTTTTTTTGGCACATTCACAGTTGTCTGGTTTATATCTACTTCTGGTTAGATTTCCATTTCTACTTGCTGCCAGCATGCTTCTGCTACACAAATCAGGGAAGTCATCTTAGATTTACACTCTTGTTTCATACCTTTCACTACGTTTGGGTCTTCAGGTCAGATATGAGCAGTCTCTACTGCAGAGCTACATATATAATCAATTTCAAGGAAGCCCACACCATTGCCAGAACAGGGAATACAATCTTAGTATACCCAGACTTTTATAAATTTGGTGAGCATGAAGCATTCTTATTTTCCCAAGTCTTCTAAAATATTCCCAAGCTTTATTTGCATTTGTTCACGTTTCATTCTTGATTCATCATCAGTTCCCAAATATACACTCCAAAATTTTATATTACATTCGTCCCAAACTTATTTTCTTGGTGCTGCAGTTTTCTGCTTTTGCACATAAAGACCAAATGGCATCTGAAAAAGTTTACTACTTGTAGCTGTGCTTCCAGTTCATCTGATGAACTATACAATTTTAAACAGACAAAAAGATGGTCTTTGCACTTTGTTTTTTAGGAGCCAAATTATAGCCATGGCCTAATCTGTTAGACAGCTTAAATGGTTAAGGGCAAGACAATAGCACCAGTGACAGAGTCACCCTGGAATATCCCCCTTTGAATTTTTATCCCTAAAATGATGTCCTTTACCATGGTTTAATTGCAAAGTGGTTTGCCACTGTCATGGTCACTAATGTAGTTGATCGGTGTAGTTATCTTGTACATTAAGAACTCATCCATGAATGTGGGATATCAAATGCAGTTTTGTAACCAATCCGTGTAATTTTCCCTTTTTACAGTTCTCCACTGACTATTTAGCAACAGATGCTTTTTTCCATATTATTTCATTACCCTTTTTCTAGAAACATGACTGAAATTTCTAAGAGACTAATCAGCATCAATTCTAGTATATAGTTTATACATAATATAAAGGAAAGTTATTGGTCTAGAATTTTTAGGATAACTTGCAAGTTCCCTAAGATAGGAGCACAGATTTCCTGTTAATCAGGTTGGGGTCTGTTCGGGGTGCACATGTAAATAGCTCTTACCTATGGCTAAATCTTCATGCAAAGATATTACTTCCAGCCAGAAGTTGGGAACTGCATCTGGGCCTGGGGTTTTCCAATTGAAGGCTTTTAACTTTCTCATTCTCTGGCAGTTACCTATCCATTTAGCATCTGTTCCACAGGATCTTCATATTTCTCCAAAATGTATCCAATTCTTCCTTTATAGTTGTCTTTCAATTACTTTTCCCACTTCTCTATAGAACTGGGGTCAATTGCTTATTTTGTGCTCTTTATATTTATCTGCATATCTTGTAAGTTCGCCTCTGCTGAGATTTGCAATAAAGATAGATCCTGCTCCTTTATATACTATGTTGCTTTTATCAAGAGAGTACTTTTGTTGATCTACTCCAACCACGACACTTGTCTTAATTGCTTTATAGTTCAATACTTCCATGATCTTATTACATTTCTCCCATTTCTTTCCCTTACTATCCTGTGTTCTTGTGGTAGAATTTTATTAATTTAGCTGCACAGCAATATATCCCATTACTGTTATACTGCATGCATCTCTACAGACCGTCCCAATTACTGTATTCATTTTATACTCCTGACTTTGGGTTTTGACCTTCTGCAGTCAGTTTTTCATTGATCTTAAAATGTCTATTAAAATCAAGCAACTCAACTTTTCTTTCTAAATGAAGGGCACATTCTTCCTGTGGGCATTCGAGAGAGTTCTATAGCATATTCCTGTCATATGGGAACTCACAGGCCTATCACTCCACATGGAGTCAGAGTTGCCTGCTCCTTCCCTTGCTGCCCAGCTTCAAACTAACATTTATACTGGTTTACTGTGGAAGGCTCCAAAATATCTTCATATGGCAACTGTTGCTTCATTCCAGTGGTTTCTCAATTTGGATGTCTATAGCTCTATTCTGTGGTGCTTAGATTTTCTACACCAAATCCTTCACAGGTACTCCATAAGTTTAACTTCTCCATTACTAATCTGTTACTTTTCCTGAAATCTTCCATGTCCAGATTCCTTTGCCTGCATCTCTCAAGATCTTTGGTGCTGCTCTTTGTATTGATTGGCTTTCTCCTTTGCATAAATATTACACCATATTAATTACACCATATTAAAACTTTTCCCATGTCCATACTTCTTCAGACATCTCCTGATGTTCCTTTGGTACATTCCGTCATGCAGTGATGTAACCTGTTAGACCTATACCAAAATCCTTCACTTCAGGCATTCTATTTTTAAAATCTTTTCCACATTGTGAAATTTTTCATATCTGGATGCCTTTGCCTTATTTCTTAGAATATCTTTAGGGCTGCTTTTTTGTATTTATTCCTTCAACTTTGCACAAATATTGCACCATATCAAATCTTTCCAGTTGTCCTCATTTCTTTATATTTTTCAAAAATCTGTAGGTTTTTACATTTTCCCCACTTCCTCAGATGCTTTTTTTGGAGAAATGTTTCTTGGTCTGTTTTTCCTAACAGTTCCTGTGGAAGTATCTTAATTTCTCTCAATATTTGTACAGCTTGTCTGAAAAATCTAGACTTCAAATACATTTATCTTAAATAGTACACTCTGCCATCTTTATGGCTCTTGGGCACATCAGTTTGTGATGTGTGCTAGTCAGAACAAACTGAAACATGACCATTCAGAACTGACCTTTGAGAGCCTAGATCCAAAATTTGTCTGACCCCCCCAATTTTTTGGCACTAGAGCCAATCCCAGATCGTAGGTCTGGTGGCACCTCCTGGATAACTTGTCTAGCAGATTTTGAAGAGCCACAGCTTTTCTCTGACTGGGTTGGACAGGCCTCTTTAGGGGAATCTGGAAAAATGGTATGAAATAATCTCCAGATATATTTAGCACCCAATACAAGCCTAGGCATCTAGGTGCCAAGACAAGTGCCCCCCAACTGCTGCTAAAGGTGGGCAGTTAGGGAATCCAGCACAGAGAGGATGTCAGAAAATCTTAGAAACCTTGGTTTTGCAGGACTCTCCTACCATGAGGATGGAGTCTTCCATTTAACTCCCCCTCTGGAGTTGGCATTGTGTGAATCCTGGAAAGGTACCTGGGATTTACAGAAAGTACAGTTGTGTACATATGCCATACATGTAGACAAGTGTATTCACTGTTGCAGTCATCACCTGTGGGTTATCCCTGCTGTGGGTAGCCCTTGGCCAGTCAGAATACAGAGTCAAAGTTTTGCTGCATCATCTGCAGTCTGAAGTCAGGTCACCCGTGCTATAAAACAAGGCAGTTTCTTGCCCTAACCCATCAGAAGCACATGGAAATATGGCAGAGTGGTCCTCGTGGCTAAAAGCCATGGCAGGCAGCTTGTGCCCCCCTAAGGGAAGAGGATACAAGGGGGATGAAGGGAGGGAAACCAGGACTGCAACAGTGAATACACTCAAAATCTACATTTATGGTAAATGTACACAACTGTACCCCCGTTTAGTGTTTTACTGTTGGTCACTTGTGGGAGGATTCCCAAAGCTGAGGAGTGGAAGGATAGGTTAGAGCCCTACGCATGTGTCAGTTAAGCCATACAGAACTGCAGAGGCAAACCCTGCCCTAGATCTGGAAGAGATAGGTGGCAATACTTTGCAAAGGTATGGACAGAGGTCCAGCTGACAGCTTCCTGGATGTCCCTGGTGGGTACTCCTCTGAAGGCTGTGGAAGTGGAGGCTGCCCTAGTGGAATAGGTACAAAATAAGACTGAGGTTGCCCATAGTCTGTAGCAGACATGGATGTAGTGAGATACTCATTTCAAAGTGGTTTGCTTGGAAATTGGCTTCCCCTCTACCCCTGGGGCAAAGATGACAAGCAGCTGGTCTTTTATCTGAAGGGTTTAGTACAGTCCAGGTAAGCATTCTGTGCACATCTAGCAAGTGCAGAATTTTGCCTGGTTGAGGGTTGGGAAAGTTAGGTAGGTGTAGGCCTTGGTTGAGGGTCAGTTACCACCTTGGGCATAAAGGAGAGGTTAGTCCTCAGAGACCCCATCTCCATGGAAAATTAAAGGCTCAACAGTAGAGTGCCTTTAGTTCTGAAACCCTTCTGCCCGAGGTGATAGCTAGTAGGAAGCTAGTCTTTCAATTCTGTTGAAGCCGCAGGTTCAAAAGGAGGTAGTTTTTCTAAAACTAAATTCAGGTCCCAGGCTGGTCGTGGGAGGCCTTCTGGGAGGTCTGATATTAGAAGCTCCTCTAAGGAACTTAATCAAAGGATTAGAGAAGAGTAGGTCTGAATTGTAATGGGCTGAAATAGCAGAGGCATGGATTTTAATAGAGGAGCAGACTAGCAATTCTGCTAGGTAATCCAAGATACAAGGGATGGAAGATTACTGGCCCCTCAGGATAGGCTCCAGGAGCAGAATCTTTTCCATTTCCCTGCACAAGATTTTTCTGGTGCTGGGCCTTCTGTCCTCAGATAATGTCTAGGACCAGTTTGATTAACAGGGACTTGTCTTTTAAGGTACAAGCCATGCAGAAAGATGAGTGCAAGTCTAGGTACAGTACAGTACCTCCCCCTTTACATGGGTAAAGACATCCGAGACCAGGGGAAGCTGCTTTGGGCTGTAAGGTCAGGCTGCACTAAGTGGAACTAGTGCTGTCTGGGCCAATCTGGAGCAATGACAGCCTTTGGTCTCCCTTATTTTGATCAGTACCTGGGGAATAAGGCAGAGGGGAGTGTACTCGGGGATTTCCAGGGGGAATGTCATGGCATCTACTCCACACAAGGAGATACTCCTGGGCACAGAACTTTTGCAGCTGGTGGTTGAGCTGCAAAGCAAAGATCCATCTAGAGTGATTTGCAGAAATATTTCCATGTGGAACTACCATTAGTGGGGGTCCAGTAAGTTTCTGCTAGTGTCTTCCAGGGCATTGACCCCTGGTAGATATTGGGCAATTAGGTGTTGATCCATAAAGGCAGCTGTCAGCCAGCAGTTCATGGCTAATTTGCTCAGAGTAAGATTGGGTCTCCCCTGTTTATTGATGTACCAAATTACTGTGATGTTGCCCGTTATTATAAGGACCACCACTGGCCTGAGATGGTGTTTGAAGGATGTCAAGAGCCTTTTATACTGCCATAGTTTGATGTGCAAGTGAAGGTGCTGAGCATCCCAAGACCTTGGGTGCAGCGGCCTGCCAAGTGAGTGCCCCAAGCAATGTTAGAGATGTCTGGCCAGTAGGGCACAAGATTAAGGGAAGGCACAGGCCTCTGCCCACCAGAGAAACTCAACCTTTGTGGTTCAGAGGTCTCTAGAAATTGTGCTGGTACCAAAGATTTAGATACCACTGAAGTTAGTGAAGCCTGGCCACAGGAATTGGAAGGATGCAAGATGCATCTCAGGGCTTGCAGGAACTTCCTTGCAGTGAGAGGACTTCTGAAGCTAGCTAGGTAAAAGGAATTTCTGCTTTTCTGGGGATAAGAATGGCCATTTGGGATGCTGTCTAGCAGAGTTCAAGAAAATGATCTTCCTGGTGGAAGTTTTGCTTTGATTTCTTAGATGGTGAACGCTAGGTTAGTTGGTAGGGATTTGGCAAAGTCCTGAAGCAGCTTTTCTTTACACTGCCTGATAGAGGCAGTCATCTAGGTAAGGGTAAATCTGTATATTTGTCTGCAAAATGCTATGGCCAGGGCTAAGCATTTGGCAAGTGCAGTAGATAAGCCAAAGGTCAGTGCAGAGAACTGAAAGTGTTGTGATCCTGCTCTGAAGCACAGGAATTTACTGCAGGATTCCCTTATGGGGATTGTGGAGGTAGGAATCTTTTAGGTCTAGGGTCACTAGCCAGGCATTTTGTTAGCATATGTATATGCAGCAGCTGCTGCAGTTAAGCATTTTGAATCTGGGGACCATCAGGGAGGTTCAGAATGTATAGACCTAGGATGAGATGCCAAGTGCCCTTCTGGGAACAAGGAAAGTCTTAAAAGCCTTTGCCTGTTTGATCGGGGGGGGGGGGCAGGTTCTACTGCCCTCTGGGATACAAGAGTTAACCCATTTCAATGCCTCTGCCCACTTATTGAAAGTCTGGGTACCCTCTTGGAATTGGGAGGGTGCTGAAAGAGAACTTATCCCTGAAAAATGATTGGCCCTTTTACAGAAAGTCATTTTTTTTTGAAGAGGGAGAGCCTTCCTTCTAGTTTTGAGTGAATGGTGGCCAGGGGGAGTTTTTGCCATAGAAGGATGGCTTAGAACTCCCTGCCTTTTGGGGGGGTCCACCGTTTGCTTCTCCACTGGCCCTGGGATAAGGGCCTGGATGGTCTGTTCCTGCAGGGCAGACCTTGGCCCTGTCTGCTAGGTGCAGGAAGGACCAGTGCTTAGAGGGAAATTTCCTGCTGAACCTGAAAGAAATTACAGTTTGCATAATTTTAGTTGCTGTTCCATCTTTAAGGACCTCTTCTGCTTTTACTCCAAACAAGCACTCCTTAGCCATGAGTGCATCAATAAGTTTAGACTAGACATGATCAGGGAGACTGTTCCTTCAGCCTTGCATATCCAAGATCTGGTCACTGCTGCCCTGAGGCACTTCTATGGCATTATATCCAGGGTGTTTGGTCAAAGTGCAGCAAGTCTGCCAACTCTTGAATTGTCAGGAAAGGTAGAAATCTTGTTTTAATAGTTCCAAAATGTGGTGCTATTTTAACATATGGACATGAATAGAGTGCACCAATAGCCAGGGTTGCAGGGGTTACCCACCCACCCCCCATCTGTCCAGAGCTCTGGAGATCACCAGAAACAGGATTTTTGGCAGAACTAGCCTTAGCTCCTAGGTCCCCGTGTAATGACTGCTGGGTCTGCAGCAAGATGTATAGGCATTTGTGGGAATCTAGTACTCAAATACCAGTCCGGTTACCTGGGAGCAGGTGGGAGGGTGACAGGGCCCAAACAGAATTCATGGAAATCCACCACTTTGGGGGTGGCCAGGGGTCTGTGCTAGGGCAGGTCCAGAAACAAAGTATTTTCTTAGACTGGGAGAAATCCTAAGATTGCCATTAGAAATGTTGAGTGCATGAAGGGTTTCCCCAAAAGGAAAGGTTCCCTGGAGAAGAGGCAGAAGGGATGGATTCCTCTGCATCAGAATCCTCAGATGTTGCAGTTTCTCTTCAAAATCTGAATGGTAAAGATTCCTCAGAATCCTGTTATGTCAATTTTGGGAGAAGGGTGCCTTTTCTTTTTAGAAGCTGTAGCCTGACTATCCCAAGATAAGGGAGACTAGGATCTGCCATTTTAAGCATTTGCTTGGGGTGGTGCAGGGAGACTAGATCTGCCATTTTAAGCATTTGTGCTTAGGGTGGTGCAGGAGCAAGATGGTGACTAGCATATTTTCTAGGAATGGCCTGGCTTCTAGGCCTGCGAAACAGTAGTCCAAGACATCTGTCTAGACTGTGAAGCCTACCTCGGTTGGGTCTGGAGCCATGATAGCCAAAGGCTTAGAAGAGGATTTCTTATATATATATATATATATATATATATATATATATATATATATATATATATACTGAAGACCTGCTTAGCAGTAGTGCTGTTGGAAGGCTTAACTTTGTGTGGTTGGTTTTTTTGGAATGCCCACATTGTTGGCTGACAGATGCCATATCGGGACAGATGCCATATCGGAATGCAAAGACTGAACATGAAAATAACCATCTACAATAAGAGGTCTATGGCAAGTGATTCTTGCATTAAAGAGGGCACAGAACTGGCAACAGGGGACAACATGGTCTGGGCCTAAACAAGTGCTGTAATAAGAACGGAAATGTGTGGGATCTGCTTTCCACAGGCAGCGAATCAAGAAAAAAAAAAAGTCTCTAATGGGGTACTACAGACATTCAGCTAAAATTCAAACTCTGGCAACCAACCAGCACTTGTGCCAACTGCTTCTGGTATGGGATCCAGAGCAAGAAAGGCTTAAGGACATTGGCTGCCTTGCTTTATAGCACCGACAACCCAACTACAGGCGACTGCAACCAATGCAGAACATTGATACAGCAGGGATAACCCGCATGTGATGACTGCAACAGTGAAACGAAACATCCACACAAGTTTAGGGGTAGAACAAATCCAGGTAGACTCCATCCTCTTCACTCCAGAAGAGTATATCACAGAAGGGTCAGAAATGTTCCAAAGGAGTATTGAAAGACTTGAAAGGCTCCACAAAGTCAACTGAATCCAGGCACATGCAACAGCCATGCCTGAACTGCCTACTTGAGGTACCCACTGAACCAGAGAACCACAGGATACAGTCCTTGTCAAATGCTTCCATGAGGTAAAAGTGGCCAGCTGAGAAGACCTCTTGCAGTCTATAGAGGTGCACTCTTCCTTGGTCAAATAACTCTAATCTTGTTAAGTGCACCAAATTCAGGTACCTCAAGGCAAAGGTTGAAGCAATATGCACTTTCCAAACCTGCCCAATGCCCTGTATGCTCTAGAGGGATGGACAGAGAACCCTGCTCCACTAGGTACTTTGTCACTACCACAACCATAGAATCAGAGATCCCTTTGCTCCAATGAAGTCAATCCTCTGGAGTAACCATTTTTACTAGACAAAGGAACTAGTAGATTCCTACCATGCTCAGCATGACTCTTCCGGGAAGAGTTATCCAAAAGGCCATCCAGCAAGGATTTCTATGATGTTTCCAAGTGAGATGTCATCCAGGGAAGACCCGGACCCCTCCCCTTTGAAGCCAGTATTCTCAGTGACTGGATTCCATAGGGGAATTGGTACTTCGTGCATCTAGACAGTGGAATAGTCTGGAGGTAGCCCAAAGAGGAAGTTACTTGATGGGAACAGTCTGGATACTAGATTGCATCAGCTGTCCCTCTGGAGTAGGCATAAGGCTCAGAACTCAGATCCAAGTGATAGATGTAGGACCCAGGGATGAAAGAGCAGCCCAACCCCTCTCCACTACCTTGAAAGTGGAACAGAAGCCTTGGCTGGCTTCAGACCCAAAGGCGCAGGAGCTGCCAGGATCCAATCCTGCCTGGATCTGTGCCTTAAGGAAGAAGTCGGACCAGAGCTATCCAGTGGTTGGTTCAACTGTACCCAAAGGTGCAGGAGCCACCAGATCCAAACTGGCCTGGATCCAGGCCTCAAAGGTGTTTGGACAGTGCTAAGAGGCAGACTAAGTATGGCTCCAACACTAGTGAAACTCCCTAGACTTAAACTCAAGAATCATCCCAAACCAAGTGGGAGACACTGATCTAAAGACAGGACTCACAGGGATGGACCAGAGGAGGTAAGTGGAGGAAGGCTCATGGATCTGCTGGGAAGCAAACCTGGAATAACCCCCCCCACCTGGATCAGAACTTTAAGGAACTAGTCCTATCTGATCCACATCAGACTTAAGAGGACCTGACATTGGATTGTGGCCTAGCTTCTCCATGGCATCTGGAGAAAGTGAATACAGCCAAGGAGATGCTGTTTAGTGAACATAATTCTGGGAGATCTTGTCAATACAATGGTAGGATCCAAAAGTTTAGGTCTTTGGTATTTGTGGTGGCTTCAAAGAAGCCAAAGCTTTAGGAAAATGGGCTAGAGATGAGACGTCCCCAAGAATAAACTTTAAGATGGGAGATTGCAGATATACCCCAGGGATTACCAGTGTCACTGCTTGACAGAGGCACAGCAAAATAGGCATGGTTTTATTCAAACTAAAGGGGTGGCGAAAGCCACATAACTATGGGCTAGGCTTATAAATGCCCTTGGGTAGATAGCCTAGTATGAACCTATGAACCTATCCAGTGCTCTGGAATTAAGCCCTGCAGAGTTGGAGCAGTGTTGAGGAACTGCTAAACAATTGGGAAGTGCAATCACAGGAAGTTTGAATCCATTTTTTGGCCATAGCTGGAACAGTAGCACAGAACCCCTAAAACAGGGACTTAGCAAAACCACAAGTAGGAACAATGGGCATCGGAAGGCACCAGGCAATAGAAAAGGGAAATGTACACTAGACAATTGAAACTCAATACAGCACATTCAGCTCTGCTCAGAATGTGTCCATGCAAGATGGTAGCAAGAAATCTAGGGTATTCTTGATTGTGGCGTTGAGGATAGAAGAGTGAGAGAAGTCTAATAAAATGCAGCAGTCAGATCCAGTACCATGAGGGAGAATGGACAGATTTCTGCCAACTGTTAGTTGACTGTGCCCTTCTATGGGGAAGCAACAGGAAAACCTTCCTGTTCTCTCCCAGAACCAACAGTGGCTCATTGCCCACTGAGAACTTCAGGATTGAGCCCCCAGTCCAGTGGTTGGGGTACACTGGAGGGCCCAGCAGATCTGCCCAATTACAGTAGAGGCAAACTGCAGCCTGCTGCAATAAAAAGCCAACTTCCTCTGTCTGGCTTGTAGGACAGACTGTAGGTCTGTTCCATAATCCAAGCAGAAATGAAGTCTTTCCTGGGGAACAGCAGTAAATGCCAGTAAAAATTAGAAACCTTACATTGGAACTGCAACCATTTTGAACCAACATTTGAAATAGAGTTCAGTAACCTCTGCCTTCTCTCCCAATAGGGAGGATTCTATGCTCCCTTTCCCACTGCTGCATTTCACAATCATAAAATTCTCCAGATCCTTCAATTTGAAGCTTCCAAACTGAGGAAAGTTAAGACTCCCAAGTAGGTGTTCTTCAAAAAAAATAAACACCCTCAATACTCCAAAGAGTAGGCATAGTGGCAGCTCAAAGTAGTCAAAGCCAAGCCCAATAAGAGCCCCAACTTTTGGCTATGATGCAAGTATAGTATGCTGATTCTATAAACCTGCACCTGAAAGCCATTCATAAAGCTGCTCTTGCCCATCTAGTCTACACCTTGTTCTAGTCAAGAGGGAAAAACACTTGTCCATGGGTGCAAGTACCAGTCCTGGAAGAAACTGGACTCTTCAGCCAGGCAAACCTTTGAGCAGATTGTGGCTGCTACCCTACATGAAAAAATGAGAACTTTGCAGCCCAAGATGTGTTCTCCATCTCCCTCCGCCTTTGAAGAACTGGGTTGCAGAGAGATATGCCCTCTGTATTTACATTCCTCAGTCATTGGGAACAAAGTTTCTAGATGAACTAGAGATCCACTGCAAGAATGGATAAGCAGGATTGCTTAGAATTCTCAGCAATACAGTAGTAGGTAGGGGAGGAAGATATGGCTCCACAAGGCATTTGAGAAGTCCTCCAAATATCCATGACTGGATGGGAATGAGTGCTATGGTCAGGCAGACCCAAGCAATTTCAGAGCTGTATCATTGTTTGGCTTCAAAATGAAAAATTCCCCATTTTATGGAGTGCCTTAAAGGAAACATCTGTGCATGCAGAAGCAGAGTACCAGCCCATCTTCAATGCATCATAGGGGACATGGCTCAAATTAATCTGCTTCAGTCTCATGGGGAAGCATACCCAGCAGGTGCTTATGGGGAGACCACTTAATACTTCCGGTATGACCCCATTTGGGATGGAAATGGTTTTGCTCAAAACACTGGACAGAGAACAAAGGCAAGCCAGTGAGAACTAGTTTAGTCCTCTGCTTTACATCATGGCTGGATGCAGACAAGTCTAGAAACCTTTGTTAGAAGTGACCTTGGCCTAGTCCAATAACATCAAGAAAGATGGGAGTGTCAGATAAGAGCTTTTGACATGGATAGTAAAGTCTCAAAATCACTGTGGTAGTACTCCAATCCTTCTGGTGGCCTACAAAGATCTTACAAGATTAGCAGTAGAAATGTGCTGGAGCTGTGAAAGTTCTAGAACTGCTGGAAATAAACCCAAGCATCTACTGGATCCTCCAATTCTTCATGCCAGGTATGCGCTTTAGCTGTGAATAATGCTCCAGGCCAAGGCCAATAGAGCTCTACCCAGGAGTGGGTGGGTACATACTGAAAAAAAGTGTAACATCTCACTTTCTATCCAATCTTCAGACCTAGTCTTTCAACATCTTCTACCACTGTCCTGTAGAGATTGTTGGCCATGGCCCACAGGAATTTGCCACGGCAGAGGAAGAGTGCTGGAAATGGAAACTCTGCTGAATACCTGCAAGCAGGGAGGATTGCAGCAAATACCAAGATGAACACAAGCGACTACAGTTTTCCTAAACTGGAGATACAGAAGTCAAGCAGCCACTGCATTTAGGTTGCACAAAAAGTACAAACTTATGCAGACTAAATACACCAAATCCCAGAAACATTAAAAAGAAATTATTTTATTTCTAACTTATAAAAATCTTCCACTCCTGCAAGTTAAAACCATTTTTAACAAACTATTTACAATAGCAGCATCATGTACAAAGTAAAAGTGCAAATTCACAGGTTTTAAGTGTATAGGTCATCTTCCCAGAAAGGGTACAGCAAGATCTTTAATAGTTTTGGATCGGAGCTGTGGAATGGTGCTGATCTTCAGCAAGTTTTTGCTTTCATACTTCAGCTTGATGGCCTACAAGAAAAAAAAATGCATTACAGTTTGGCAACCTGGTTTAATGTTATGCCACAAACCTGGAACATGTCAGATGTTTAATCAAGCCCTGTACTACAGAATTAGTTTGGTGCAGGCTGAAGTGCTGCACATTTCATGTTGAACCAAGTCTGAGATTTGCTTTGCCAAACTAGCCCTCATTCAGCTGTGCTAAAGAAAAACTTGCCCATTGAGTTGGATTCTCAGACCTCCCTCACTCTGCTTTTAAGATGTAGTTTCTGGATTAAGACAAGCTTGGTCAAAGACTAGCTTTAAAAGGTGTACTAAAGGCCTACAGGATGCACATCTTAAGCTACACATTATACTTCAATCACTTGTACTCCCATTCGGATAGGGAAAGCTAAGCAATCCCCACCCCTAAGAATAAGAGTCACGGCAAGACCTATGTTCGACTACCCAGATGTTGAGTGGCTCAATGTGGGTTTGCCCATGTACTTCTGCTTACAGCACTACATTAAAAGCTAAAGAGCAACTACACGTAATCAGCACAAGACTTAAACTAATGGAAAGCTATTGCAAGATTCCAAACTAAAAAATTTCTAACTACATACTGTTGAACTTGGTTCATGCTGGAAATTTAGTGATAAACTACTAACCTCTCCAACTGTTGTGTAGAAGTCTGCATTTGTACAAGTTCTGATACCTTTAAAACCCAGACCATTATCCAAAACTTGTGCAAGTGGCAAGCCAGACCCCTTTTCTACAGGAAGCCCTGTAGAAGTTTATACAAATACTGAAGTAGCTCGAGGCTTCCTCCTTTACAAGCACAGAAAAAAAAAAAAAAAGCTGCCTCAAGTGAGGAAAGGCAGACTAAAGTGACCTGTGTGTTCATAAATGGTCTTCAGAGCATTTATCAGGGAGCCACTTCATTCTGGGCCATAACCAGCCTGCAAAGTGTCAAGTCCCATGATGCTTGAAGGCAGAGGTTTACAAGTGTTAACACACCCAATGGTCATACCAACAGTGATTTTCTTGTTCCAGATCCCCCAGGCTCCAAAGGCATGTGTAGCCTGGGGTGATCCAGGGAGTCTGTTGACTCCACACTAAAACCACTAATGCTTTAATTGGACAAGCCAGTACTAAAGAATTCCTGCAGTTACCATCTGAAGCCTTCCACAAGATAATCATGATTACACCATACCCTGTAGCATAGAATCCCTATACCAAAAAAAGGTAAAGTCCAAAACAGACCCTCTATACATAGTGTCAAGAGGGGATCAGATTGACAGATTGTCAAGCAGAAGTGGGTGAACAGCAGGCTATGGTGACTCCCTTCAATGTGGGCCAGAATTAAGTAATTATCCAGACATGGGCACATACAAATGCCCTTGTTCCTGCAATAAGGAACAGAGTAAAGTAATTCACCTAACGCTTTAAATCTCAGCTATTGTAGGCTATTATAATTTTGGAAGCAGACATCCGAGATCCAGAGTTAGCCTTGTACACCTGGGGAAAGGAGGGGTTGGACCAAGGTAAACACCTGAGCTACTTTAATTTGAGCCTTCTCAGGATTGTCATTACCACAGTATTTTGGCAGACACTGAAGGTAGGCTTTTTAGTAAGGGTGCTGTTTAGCCAGTGACAAAAAGGAAAGCATTAGGGAGGCAGCTCTCATGTATAGCTAGACTGGACAGCAAATTCAATTTTCCTGCAGCATTTTACACACCTGCTCAAATGTCATTTCAGAGCTGCTGCCAACAAGAGGCCAACTTTAGGCCAGCTGAGTTTCTCTTAAAATGCAGCATATTTGCAGGCTCTCACCCTGCTGGATACATTCATAGCATGCTTTCTACTGTGGGAGGAAGACCCTGCACTCTAGCATCTTTCTTCCAAATTTAAGACTTCCCCATCAGAAATAGCAACTCAGAAACCAGGTGACAACTCTACCCACTCACTATTGCAAAGCTTTAAGAAACAAAGTGACAGTTATGCTTCTGGGAAGTTTCCATTCATTCTGTTTTAAGTTTACCAGAATGAGAAAGCCTTTAATGAGGATATGGTCCTCCATGCTAGGACAGGACCTGGAATCTCCCAAAACTCACCCAGTTTAGCCAAGGTGGGCAACAACCCTTTGGTTTTAGGGTGCAGTGGCTGCATCAAGACTGCAGTTGCAGGCAGCTATTTATCACATGCCCTCAAGCTGTAATAGCATCAGAAATCAAAGATGCATCTAAGCCCAAAAAGACTCCGGAAGACCTGCTTAGTGGCAGTCTAGAAGGGGTACTGTCAGAGGCCTCCACTGAATCTAGGCAATGACACCCTCCACCCCAGGTCTTCAATGGGACACTTTTCTAGGAGCATCTTCAGTCTGGCAGAAGCAAAGCATGTTTTTTTTTTTGAAGCAACTCATGACCTACCCACAATTCCCCTCTTCAGAGAGTTTTGTCTGCCATTACAGTATAGAATCAGTAGCAGGGATAGGAGTCTGAGCAAATGTTAAGGAAATCCTAAAGTCCACCAGGAGCCAAGGGAGGGGGAAGGAGGGTGGGAAGTAATAGACACAGATGCAACATTATGGTAAGACAGCTTTTATCTGATGCAAGTCTTTATTCCTTACTTTTAGGACAGAGTCCCCAGCTACTCTAGTCCTGGGTGGCCCCAAGGACATTCCTGAGGACCATAGATTCAAAAGGGCCAAATCCAATCTGTAAGAGTGATAAAGGTACAAGGTCTTTCCCAAGTGGCTGCTGTGCAGATATCCATAGAGGCTCTGGAATGAAAAGCCACTGAAGTAGCCCATCTAGTAGTAGTGAACATTTTGGAAGGTAAAGGCACTTAGTTCTGATGGTAGATGAAAGTAATGGTGTTAGAGCCAAGATGGTCATTTTGGAAACAGGCTTACCCATTCTGGGTCCTGCAAAGGCCACCAATTTTCTGAAATTAAGTGTATGCAGAAGGTATTCCCTCTATTTGAATGGTGAGGAAAAGAAAACCAGTAATTCAATAGATTAAATTACCTTGGGCAAAAAAGGACTTTCCCTATGAAAATAAATCACTCTTCCCACTCTAGGCCTGTAACTGTTGGGGCTACTATTAGTTTTCCAAAACTATATTTCAGCTCACAGGAATTAGAAGGCTCAAAGGGAGGACTTTACGACTGAAGCACTAAACATATGTCCCATGGCTTTATAGGAGGCTTGACATGTTAATATGCAATACTCCTTTCATGAAGGAGATGGTCTGCGTGACATAAGATGAACTGTAAATTACATTGTGAAATGCAACAGCTGCTAAATGTAATTGTCCACTGAAGCTCCTGCATGCAACAGGGTAGTGAGGTATTGTAGGATCCTCTGAAAAGACATGCAACAGGGTAGTGAGGTATTGTAGGATCCTCTGAAAAGACATAGAAAAAGGGGTCCATGTTATGTTTTGGCCCATCTAGAGAACCTAGTGCATTTACTGGAATAAATTATGGTGGAAGGTTTGTGCAAATTCAGAAGGATCTTGCAAACAGGGTATGAAATATCAAGTAGTCTGGCAATCTGAAGTGGAGAAACCAAGTTGTGAGCTTGAGGCTGAAGATGGCCTGAGAATGAGATAGCAGACCTTTGGATTGATCCAGAATCAATGGGCTGTGAATCAGGTTGAGGCCATAGAAAGGGGAACAGACTTGACAGGGCCAGTGAGGATCACTCCTTCTCAACCTTTGAGCTTTCAGAAGGAATTTCAGGACGAGGGGAAATTGAGAAAGGCACATAGTAGACCTGGGGGGTCAATTGTGTCAAAGCATCCCTTAGTAACTCCCCTAGAGGGAGTCAGGGCAGAATTGCTTCTCCCTAAATAAATGCAGAAGCCAACATTTGCAGCAAGGCCTGCCCCAATGGCAGGAGATCTTATCCATTATAGGATTGAGGGACCACTTGAGGCAAAAGTGGTCTGCTCAGATTGTCTGCAATAAGATTGCAAGCCAGGAATGTGCAGCACCATGAGAAAGCAGTTGGAAGCCCATCACCCAATGCCAAAATCTCATGACTTTTGGACACAGGGGACAAGACCTGGTTCTGCCTTGTTTGATGTACCAGACTGACATGTCTGAATTGCAATGGTCCCAGAAAAGGGGTGTGGAACACTTGTAACACTAAACTGCCCTCAATTCCAGGATGTGCAAATTGGCCTCCATGGGGGGGGGGCAGTCTTCCCTGGAAGTGCCCCCCCCCCCCCAACAGGGAAGAGTCTCCTGGGGAAGGCAGAACAGAGAGGATTCTGGCTTCATCCACCAAACATTTTTCTTGCAAAGATTTGTAAGGTGCATCCTGTGGTAGTGTGAAAATTGACCATTCTAATGAAAGGAGCCACTGCAATAGTCTCATGTGCAACCTAGTCAATGGTACCAAGGTAATGGTTGCTGCCATGGAACCCCATGGAACCCAATAGTACAAGGCATGCTGGTACAAAATGTCTGCAGGAGGGCTTGAATCTGAATTTTGAAAGCCTGGGAGGGAAGCGTGACAGGATGTCAAACGCTCCAGTGTCCCTACTAGACAGGAGGCACAGTAAACTAACCTTAAAAAGGGGCCATCTTGTGACCTACTATACAGAGGCAGTCAACTAATCTAAAAAGGGTGGCAAAAGCCAAACACTGGTTAGGCTTATAAATGCCCTAGGGCAGATTAACCTATGAATTCCAGTGCTCTTGTTGAAGTGTGATTTGTCCATGTTGATTGATACCCAGGTGAAGAGCAAGGCCTTGAGTGCAAGACTGAATATTCTTTGTTGTGAAAAAGCCACAAAAGCCAACTAGAGAAGGATTGGCACATCTTTAGGAATGTCAAGAAACGAGATCTGAAGAGACCAAGAGGGGGAATTGTGGGTAGAGCTTGGCAGAGTTTTCAGCTGGTGTGAGCTTGGTAATGGCAGTCCTAACAGTAAGGAATGAGTAGAGACTTGCATCAGATGAAGTTTTGCAGGGGTAATCCCCACTGCACCCCCTCCCTCAAGCTTGAGTACACAAGCCAGAGAACTACCATGCCTCAGAAAAGGGAGCACTGAGAATCCACATCATATTCAGTCTCAAGTCCTGGAATTGTAGGATTCATGTCTGCAGCCAGACTTATGCCTGTATAGATCATACCATCTATAAACAAGATGGAAGGTGCCATCTATTGTACCAGATGGAAGGGCATCTGCCTAGAAGCAAGCCATGCTGCATCAGTAGCAGATGGTTAGCAGCTTTAAGCATTTGCCCTGCAACAAACTTTAAAGATCTCCAGAAACAGCTGGAATTGTTTGCAGGCAGAAACAGGTAGCCCACCCCCTTTAGTTGCCACACACCTTTGCCCATTAGAGGGATGTCTGAAAAGCTTCTGCAGCAGAGTTAATATCAAAACCTATAAAGCTTTGGTTGCCTTGCTCAAAGATTTTGCCCAGCATTTCTGGGATCCAAGAATACATAGAAAGTGGTAACTCCCAAGGCCTATAGGACTCTTGCCAATATCCCAGTTCTCTCCTACACAAGGAGCGATTCTTAAAATCAGCTTGCAAAGGACATTGCTGTGCCAAGGACCAGCCACTTCATGGACTGCCTGCCCCATTAGCTCAACCATGGAAGATCTACAGAATAGGGAGACCACAGAAGTGAGTGATCAAAAAAAGCCTGCAAATGGATTAAAATAGAGAGTGGAGGTAGGAGTCAAAGGAGGTGCATTCAAAGTATGCCTAGAGCCCTGCCAACCTTAAGAGCCAATATAGCCACTCTTGGTAGGCAAACATCCCCTATAAATTCCATAAAAGCCTACCAAAATGGGGGCCTCAATGTGTAGTCCCTTAAGGGAAAGCCCAATAAAGGGAATTAAATATAAGCTCTGCAGGCACAGCCACACTTTCCAGCAAAATTAAGACACCCACCAAGCAGATACAACAGTTATGGATAACTGCCTCATGCCATTTGAGTGACCCAAGCTGCAGTTCAAGGAAACTTTGCAACTGTTTTGGGAGCTTTACTAAAGAGTACACAAATAGCATTTGCTAGCAAGTGCAGATGGGTGTCTAGCAAAAGCTTCAAATCAGAGACAAGCATCTTCAGGAGTCCAGTTTAGTCTTGTACAAGACTTTGCAGACAGCACCTTACAAATACAATGCCGGTGCCCTTTCAACTGAAACTGCTAGTATTACACAAGCTAAGTGAGAACTATTCCAAATTTGACATTTGGAAACTAGGTTAGTACAACTGGGCTTGGGAGTCCCATTTTCAGTTGAGACCCGAGGAAAAGCTCCATTAATACAGTTATAGAAAATTAAAATGTTTTGTACAGACAAAATAAGATTTTCACAGCAATAGTAAACTATCAGGCAATATACACATTTACATAATTTACTAGCGATACATATTTACATAATTTACTAGCGACTGAACATTGCTAGATAACCTATGGAGTCAAAAGTAAAATTTTAAGTATACTTACAACATGCTTTGTAAGGCCTTCATTAACTTTGACAACATTCTTTGCCATATGCTGCATTATTGGAAGCAAGTTCTCTTCTGTGTAGCCAGTGTAGGCATGCAACACAATGCTCTGAAAAAGCAGAACAGGTGAATCAGGTAAATACCCCATTTATGAATTCTTAAAGATCCCCCCACAATCCAGAAAGACCAACCCATTGAGCCAGAAGCCAAGTAGTTATGAACAGTCATACAGCAGAAATTGTCATTCTAGATAAACTTGATACAATAGGTAGCTGCAATGTGGTGCAAGTTAAGCAGCCTTTGACATGTGCTTTACAATTCAGACAAGGGAGCCATGTCCATCTTGGAAAGAAAACCGCCCCAGAAACGGTTAGTGCTCATAACAGCAAAACCCAGGCTGAAAAAAAGGCAGAGTACCTTAAGATGAGTGGGTATGCATGGAGTAACCCCTGCAAAAGCTAGTCTTTTTTAGGGTTGTGGCACTCCCAATATGCTTTTTCAATCTTCTGGGTTAGAGATTAACAGGGACCAGAGTATTGAGACCTTAACCCCATGCCAACCTCCAATCTAGTTGGGAAGACTAGACATTAGTCTTTAGTAATGGTAACAGCAGAGTTTGCTTGAAATGGGAATGTCATTTTTATGAAAAAGCTCCAGCCGAGTGCGAGTACAAGCCTCCACTGGAGAGAATGAGTCAAGGTTATGCATGTCCAGCTGCCAAGTCAGTGAAGGAGTCATACAAGACACCCCCTCCAGTGCTACTCAATCTGCAGGATTGTCTTAAAGGAAAGGTTTCAGAGCTCAACAGCAAGACTGACTTTGCAAGTCTCCAATGTTTGGATTTTTTTCTTTAATGCAGTATTTTGCAGTTAACCGTCAAGATAAAAGCTTTAAATATCAAAAGAAAGGCTCTCAAGTGAAATACTGAAGCAAATGTACCAGTGAATTTGATTGCTGGCCTCCTGCTCACCAAGCTCAACTAATGCCCCCGAGTGATCACACCACAAGTGCCATACCCTGAGTGGATCACCATAAGCTCCACATCTCAGAGCTGTACCAATCACTTGAACAGATTTAAAAAAAAAAAAAAGATTAAAGCTAGCTTTCATCTCAGTTATACAATAGACTATGGTGTGATCCAGTCGGGGGCCTTTTTTTCATGTTACCATTTATTGGCTTTCCACAGTTAACGGATGAACAAGTGGCTGCAACTATTAATGCTTACGAATCAAGCACTGGAAGCAGTTGCAGATGTGGAGCAGTCGGCCATGCACTCGGCAAGCTTTAGGTGCATCCAAGGATCACCATTTTAGTAAGTCACTGGAATCAATTGCCCTTGCTAGATTCCCAGAGATCTAGACCTACCTCTATTCCACAATAGCCCTCTGCTGGCTTGATCATGTAGTCAAAGTTTCAGTAAAATCCCCAGTTGGTACCAGAGAGTCTAAATGCCCTCCTCTCCAAATAGCCCTTGTACCCAGATATGTATGCCTCCCATAGGGAGGCCTGTAATATTCTCAGCTGGGAGATGTTCCTACTGCAGCAATAATAAAGACTTAAGCAGCTACTGCTATGACAACTTGTAGCATGGCAGATGCAAGCTGTAGTGCATGCAACATACAGGCCTTGAGTTGTTACATGTACATCTGAATAACATGGGAAGCTCATAGCATGTTCTGAGCAAGGCATTGAAGCAGGAAAAAAATCCCATGACTGGCAAGAGTGGCACAGCTGCAGTTGCTCAATTGAGGAATTATAGTGACAAGTTGCAATAGCATGCAGTTATGCCATCTGCATCCAACAAGTGAAGTGTGAAGGAAATATTGCCAGCTGACGAATTTTGCAAGTTGTCAAGTTTTGAATGTAAAAATGATTCACATGCTTGTCACAAATGTTTGTCAAATGTAACAAATTTTAGGCAGTGTATAAACTGCTGATACAGAAGTGTGAAAAGGGTTTCACAGTACCAAACTTTAAATGTATCCAGTGTACCCTACTAGGAAGGGCGTATAAGCTGTTGTACCCATGTTTTAACAGTGGAAAGAGGGTTAACCTGCAAAACTTCAATAATGGTTTTCCAATTGCACCATAAAGTTTCAATACAGCAAGGATGCCCAAAGCTAGGGAGCTTTCTGCTGTGTTTGTTTTATGCCTTCCAGCAGCTGCAAAGATTTTAGAGTCCTTGTTTGCGTTTTCACAGGGAAATACTAATGCTGGTAGTTTCCAACAATGGGGTTTAGCTTGGGAACCAAGGTCAGGTGTTATGTCATGCTATGCTGCCAGCCACCCCAGCAGTAATGATAGCAGACAATAGTCTGGCCTGGCATCAGCAGGAAGCCTCCACTCATCACATCTGTCTTGCTATTAACTAGGGTTAAGTAAATGCTTAGATTTCAGTAAGGAATATAGTAAAGATTAGTTTACATGTTCTGTAGAGAGTCTTGAGTGTCCAGCAATTAAGTATTTCCTGCAACTCCTGAAGTTAATGATTTACCAAGTAAATCATTACAAGAAAAACCTCTGGTGGATATTTGAGGTGTACTGAACCAGTACTTTCATATTTGGTACCACTGTGCAGGCCATTCAGCCTTGCTCTAGGTCAGAGCACCATTTGGATTAATAGGAACATAAAGGGCCTTAAAAGGTAAAGGGTTCTGGTGCAGTAAACTAATCTGGGCAGAAGGGGCATAGCTAGTAAGCCAGTGCCAGCCTTTCCCAGGTGTATGTAAACCAGTGCCAGCTACTTATTGGGCATGGACATAAAGCACTTTCTAGACTTTGCTTGGAAGACTCTCCCCACTGGCACATCTATACTGTGGATCTGAAAAAAGTGAGAAGCCAGCCCCAGACTGACTATAGTCAGTGTGCCTGTAAGGGAAATGGAACCTTGTGTGTACTCAACACAAGGAGCAGGATTTCAGTGGTGAAAGTGTTAATCCCTGCAACTTCCCAGACTGAGGTACTGTCCACAGGTAAAAGGGAAAAGCCTCCAATGCTGCCCAGTTGAGGTTCAGGCAGGAGTAATAGCTCACAGGAAACTAGGAAGGGCAAACCTAGAGTCCCTCAGTAGAGGGACATATGTAGTAATTACAGCTCACACCTGCAATAAACAGAAGAAAAAAAGTCTGAAAGTGAGCCCCACCCATCAGCATACTGAAGAAACATCTGCAGACCCAACAGAAGATGGGCCAATGGTATTCATATCAAATTGGCTGCTAGGACAGCTTTGGGGGGGGGGGGGGGTCAAATATTCCAAAAAAGCAAATGGCAGTAACAAAATAGCTTGCAAACTGAAATACTACAAGTATGCAATTGGGTCTCAAACAGGAATACAACTGCCTTGGCTCTAAACTACACTGGAATAAGCAGCTATGGGGGCTATAGCAGACAATTAACACCAAGCCAAGGCCACTGTACAAGCATACAATGTTCATAACTCACACTGAAATGTAGAATCTTAGTCTCAATACCAGAACAGGACCCAATACCAAGCATTTGTTTTAACCTGCAAATATCAGTAAGTTTCTCAAGGGTAACACCATTAATCCCTAGGGTGGATTTGAGCCTAGATTAGGCCAGCATACTATTAACATACAAGGAAGCTTGTTGTAGGCTCATTGCCCAAAGAATGAGATTAATCCTTCAAGTCCTATTTTTAATTGCAAAGACACCTACTAAAAACAAGGTATAGGCCTACAGGGAACAGAAGTCCTAAAGTGAAAAAGATCCTAACCCAAGGTATCCGTAAGAGACATTTACTTGGCCAACAATGGAGCATTACATTCAGTGCCAAAAAACTGATCAAACCTTGATGAAATACCTCTTGCAATGTCATGACCATATTCCTTAGTGTGCAAATGTTGTTACATGTACTTTACAAGACAGTGGGGAATTTTGCCCCCCCCCAAAAAAAAAATTGTCAGAACCAGGTACAGATTCTATCTTGGAAGCAAACCCATGTGAATCCAGGGTCCCTTTCTGGAAAAGGTTATGGCAAGTCGCACCAGTCCACAATAGTTTACAAACTTATCAAAATGCTTCAACACTTCAGAAAAGGGACTTGTGCAAGGAACATGCATAAACAGATTAGCCAAAGAGTGCTTACATGAGAAAACAGAAGTCAGGGTTAAGGATAGTAGTCTGGGTCCCATTTGATCAAATTAGGAAACCTTGATTCCATTAGTCTGCAAAGGGAGTGCTCTTAATTCCACTTAAATTTTCAAGACTCCCAACTACATTTTCTCCACCACTCTTTTCCAAGCCCGCTTACCAACCTGCATATTAGAGCAGAGTACACCTCCCAAGCATTTCTACAGTGCCTCCTGTGCCTCTAGGCAAATATTGCTTGTTCATACATCAGTTCCAAAGCTGTGCTACATATAGGATACTGGACCTCAGTATTTGTTAGAACTACAAGTTATGTAGTCACCATAATGTACAGTGTCACCCACTTTTCATTCAGATCACTTGCCAAGTGTTGAGAAAATAGATCTGGAGCTCAGTATAAATGCAGTGTCCATGTAAGACTTGCTCTTAGTTTGAAGAGAATGGGTGCTTGCAAGCAGGAAGTTGAATGAAAACTAACTGAAGTGTTATGGCAAGTACATTGTCAATTTAATCCTCAACTAATGTGGCAGTCACCAGCTACCTATAATTCTGGGTGGACCAAGTAAGCTCCCAAGCAGTTCAAGCAAACCATGCTCTACCCCTGGTGACCAGATCCAATTTGTAATGAGTGAATTTGTGGAGTTCTGAAGTTGCTGCTGCAAGTCATCCATGGAAGCTCTGGATAAGACTGAAGTTGCCATAGATTAGTTGAATGAGCTCATACCAGTTTTGGCAAAGTAATACCAAAGTTGTTGTATATGAAGGACATGTGGTTAGCAATGTGGCTAAAGCTGACTCGCCTAATTTAAAGATCTGCATAATCAGGGCAGTAGTGAGCCAATCTAGATATGGAAACTCAGAATCCCTGCAGAAAGTAGTGAGACTACTGCCATGCATTTGCTTAACACCCTGGAGGGTGAAGTTGAAGGGCAGATAATAGTGAATGGCTTGAACCAAACTGTCTCTGCTTTGGCACGAGATGCTTCCTCCCTCTGAGGAACATTAGGGATTTGAGTAGGTGGAGAAAGGAATCTTAAAGCCTCTGGATATAATCTGCTGCATCCAGGTACTGTCACACTTGGGCCAGGCTCTTTCGTACAGGTATAGTTAACCTCCATTACCTCCAGAAACAAGGATCAGTATCAGGAAGTGCTGGTATGGTCAGAGAACTAATCTCTGGAGCTCTGCTTTTGGGACTAGGTGGTAGGAAAGATCTCTGAAGGGAAAAACACCCACTGCAGTGATCTTCCCCATTCTCACCCAGAAAGTTTCCTTCACATGGGAACAGACATGCTGCCAAAGGAAGCACTCCCAGACCAAGGCAAAGGGCTCTGCAAAGCTTACACAAGCACATCCAGGCACATCTGATGTGTGCCAAGGTCAGTGGGTTCATGCATTTTTGACCACATGCAAAATTAGCCTCCTGAATTGAAAACTGAAGGATAGCCAGGTCCAACATCATTAGGATAAACAGTAGAACTCTTCAGAATCTTGGGGCTGCTCCCATGTCCATGGGGTCAGGCACCCCCTTGGCCAAACTTTCCCTGAAGGTGGTGCAGAATCTTATCCATTCTCCTGGGTATGGGTTCAACTGTCAGGTTCCTTCCACACAAGACCAGCTCAATAATTGGCAGATGACAGACCAGTACCAAAAGCCTCCAGGAATATGACGTCTGGTAAAGGGTTGCTGGGAATCAAACCTCCATTTTAGGAGGTACATCTCCAGGAGATTGACCTCAAGTGGGATGCCTGAAAAATCACAATTGCTGGGACACCCGACATCTGGCTGTCCTTATGGAAAGGGATAAGTGCAGAGCAGATCTCCCTGGAAAGAGAAGGCCCCAGCTCCAAGACAAGCTTCTGGGCTGCTGCCTTCCCACCACTCTGAAGGGGTCTGAAGAGAAAGATCCAGTGCAGAGACTGCTCTAACAACCTTGGAGTAGACACTTACACCTTGAAATCTGACCGGGCAGCTTTGGAGCCTGGATGAACTTTTGGACGAGTGGGTAGAAGCCAGAGAGGGAGGCATGGAGTGGTGTAAAGGGGATGGGATCCTCATCACATGGTCAATGGGTGCAGAGAACCTGCAGCCAATTTGGGGGGGGGGTTCTGATCCAAAGCCATCTTTTCAAATCCAAGGGGAAGTTTGTAAACTTTGGAAGATAGTCTTCCACTCGGAGATGGAGTGGAAAGGCCAGACTGTCTTACTCAGTTTGAGAGGTGGACCCCAATATAGCATCCTCAAAACAGAGGTGAAAACCTTTTAAACAAGTTCACCCAACTAAGGCCCTGGGATTAAACCTGTGGCAAAAGAGCAATCTTGTATGTGCAGCAGGCCAAAGCAATCCACATGCTTTACACTAATACAGCTGGTTTCGAAACAAATCTGTTATGGCAGACTTTTCAAAAGTATCAATGATTGTAAAGATAGTAGGAAGTAAGTTGGACAGTAGAAATCAGAGAATAGAACAAAAAGGCAATACTTATGGTAAAGGGGTAAAGGACTAAGGAGAAACTTAGTGAAGCTCAATAGCAAACAAGTCTTGGAGAAAGCAAGCTACAGGAACTTAAGTTGGATGCATTATGGGCAATAACTACAAAAGTTTGGCAGATCTAGAAATGCTGCCAGAGTCTCTATAGCTGTCATAAGATGGTAGCTACCCCATTGCATCTGTTAGTACTGGAGCTAGGCTTCCTGCAGCCCAGGCAGCTCTAATGTACCAGCAGGGTGCAGTCCCATTATTCCAAGTTACATTTCTGAAGTGTGATGTCAGAAGGCCTTAAATCGAGCTTTGGATTAGAATTGGTTAAATCAGTATAACCCATTATGAAATTCTTCCCTTGGGGATACTTAGGTGAGAACCAGCACATGCCAAAGAACTATAGCATTTGAGCAAAGATGTTGCTCACTAACTTTTCCTCAGTCAAGCCATCTCCCCAAGGGAGTGCTATGGTCAGTTAATTGCAAGACAGATTAGCTGCACCTTTTTAGAAAAGTCCTGGAATTTAAAAAGCCAATGTGATACAGCAGCACAAGGCTGCCACGATGCAGCAGGACTGTCACAGCAGGTATGACAACAGCAACAAGATCCAGTTACTGCATATTGGAAAGCTCAGTACAGCCAGATTGCATAAATTTGATAACCGCCTGCAAAGGAAAGAGCCAAACGTAGAACAATGAACTAGTTACTGGGGGGGAGGACTGAATTGCAGCTCTTCTCACTAGAGGAGCTACCACAACCACCAGGGTAGGTTAGCTCTGCAAGTCCAGGCTCTTGACTATGCAAACAGTATCAAGCATTTATCACTTCAATTAGTACGCCTACTTGCTCATACCAAAAGTTTTAGCCTCATTGCATAGCAAGGTGTAAAATTAACATCTGTTGCACTGGTTTGCACTTTAGCCATGCTGGGGCATACGAATCAGGAATCCACCTTTTGTAAAATTGTATCCATATTCCCACTGCAAAAGCAGCTGAAGGATTCTACACCTGCCATGTATTACAGCAAGGCAAACTACTCCTACCATTAGTAGAAATTCCTAGAAGTGAAATACAGCCTCTGCTACAAGGCTTCCAATGTACCACCTGCATTGAAGAGCAACACCCTGCACTGGCTATTTATGGGCAAACTGCTCATGACCAAATGGAGAAAAGTAAACTGCATGAAGTTTAGTTGATAGCAAGTGAATATCCAAACCAGAGGTCTTGGAACAGCATGGAGTCAAAACTTTTACAAACCTAAGGCATCAAACCCTTAACCACACCTAGAGACCAGAGACTGCCATAAGCCAGACAGCACCCAGGCCACACAGCTTGGACTATTAGCTTTAGTCTACTGTGCACAAAGGGGGTTGGGAGGGTGGCCTAATGATTAAGGCGTTTGCCTCACAAACACAAGGTGCAGGGTTTGAGTCTCACAAGGGATAATTGGCTAGGCTTAAAATGGCTCACAAGGGCAGTTAGCTTAGTACTGATCTATGAACCTATGAATCCTAAGTTCCCCCAGTGGCAAGTGACATTCCATTAGGAAAAAGACTCAAAGAACATAACCTACCACCATCACAACTCAAAAACTTTCACTTTTCACCCAAGATCAAAAAAAGTACACCATGCTATCCAAAAAGAGTACTGAAGCTTCCTTTATAGATCAGAAATGGGAATGTTAAAACAATGGAATTCTGAACAGAACAAGGGGTTTACTGATGCTTGGCAAGGTGTCCACTGAAATGAAGCCCAGCTTTTTTGGAAGCTTACCAATATAACAAAGCTTGCCAATGCCATTTACTTTGGATAATGGACAGCTGCAGTGCTTGGCATGGAGCAGACCCCACAATTAAAGCCATCAGTAAGCCTACAGAACAGAGTATTGAGCCAGTATCACAACTGGACAAGCTAGCACTCACCATGTTCAGAAACCAAACACCCATGCAGCCAGCCACTATGTTCCAGCATTTTAGTTGGTACAGCATCCCTTGAAACCTCTAGAATGCTAGTCTTGGCCTGTCTGACAACACAGGTTAAGAGTCCTAGTCCAATAAAACATGCATTACCCAGCTTGCACACTAGGCCAAACTCAGAACATACCCATTCAGTTTGATCCAGAAGTAGTTGAGAGAGGCACAAGGCAGACGAAGCAATTTCTGAAGGACGATAGTGTACCATATCGTAATCCATTAGAGTTAGTTCCATTAGGTACTTTGCAAGTGCATGTTTCTTGCCATCAGCCTGGGAGGAAAAAAAACAGCTTATTTGGCAGTCTAGGAGGGAAACTAGACATTAGCAAGTTTATTTGTAGGCAAGTTGGAAAAAACTAAAGGTCAAAAATTCTTGCCAAAGTGAGTCTACAATACAAAATGCAGTTTGTACAAGATGACAAATTTAACCCAAAACAAAGCTAAGAGCCAAAGTTAAGGCTGAGAATCTTTAGGGTTATTCCAGACTGCATAGCAAAGGCAGCACCCCCTGCTCAATGAGTACTCCAGTTCATATTCACTACAATTTAGAACTAGTCAAAACAAAATCAAGGCTGTTGGCTTTAGCATAGAAAGCAAGATACAATTGCTTAGAGTACCAGAAATCTATATTAAACCAGAAAGTTTAGAACTGCAAGTGACTTTTGCAAGTGTCAAACTGTCAAAAGGATAGTTACATACATTGCCAGCTTTAGATGCTCTTCGCAGAAAGTGAAGTGGCAATGGGCGTCCCAGGTTAAACTTCAACTCTCTCAGTATCATCATCTCCATCTCTCTTATCTGGGCAGGAGTGTAGGCATCATCAGTTATATAAACAAAGTCCCCAATTTCTGGTGCATACATTTCTTCATATTTAGAGGCTAAAAGCATAGATGTCACACCAACCAACTGAAGCATCTTGCGAGAAACTGGCTGGACCTGAAAATTAGAGCCATAAATGGATTTATATCCAAAGAGTGGTTATAAGTTAGTCTTAAGTCTAATTGTCTTTTAAAAGATATTTTATGCTGCACCAGGCAGTTTAAGTATGTGTGAATACAGGAAGAAATCTACCAATGATAAAGTGTAGTTAGAACCTACGACTTACCATGCGTTTTCAAATACCAGAGCTTTCACTAGTCCCAGACAGGTGGACACTCATGGTGAATGGTACACCCAGCCATGACACCCTCCCATCCTAGAGGGACCCAGATACTGGATTATCCAGGAATGTTCAAAAACCTTGCTATATACCAGAAGACTACAGAAGATTAAGGTTACTATAGAGAACCCACAACTAGGCTGCAACATGAAATTCTAAGTGCTACTGCAGCAATTAAGTGAAAAAAAAACAGACCAGCACTAGTTTTAATAGATTGTTAGAGCATATAAAATGTTGTAAGAATACTGAATTACAAGAATCACAGGAGCTTAAAAAAGGCTCAGGAAGAGTTTGAACTGCTTATCCAATGGGATAAGCATCTCCCAAATCTGCAAGTCTAGAAGACTTTGTATTTTGTTGCCTAAAGTGTTTATAGGCATTTACAACTAAAGTACTCAATTTTCAGTGGATAGCAAACAGAGGTGACAAAATGGCTGGGAACATTTTGGGAGTGTCATGAGCTGGTAGACTAAAGATGCCCTGCAGACTACTCAGATGCTGTGTGAGCAGACAGGATTGACTGGGGAGATTTGAGCCATGACACAATTAGAATTATGTATTCCATAGGCATGCTTTGCCAAGTAATTATGGTGGCTGCCAAAGCAATTAGAAAATGGAAGTTAGTCTAGACTAACTTAAGTAGGAAACAGATATACTGTAATTGAAAATGGGAACACTGGGAATATGCAGAGAAGAGGAAGGATTTGAATGAGCCCTATAATGCTCAGTGACTGGATAAGTGATGTTACAGTTTAATAGCATCCGATGTAAGTTTGCATCTAAAGTGATGTCAATGTTTTCCATTTATTCAAATTGCAAACTGCCCATGTCATATGCGATTAAGTACTAGAGTTGCTGGTCCACAGGTCTGTAGTAGACCAGTACAGCTATGGCAAGTCTAGCTCATGTAAGGTGAAGGCATGTTCAGGCAATTAATTCCAAAGTGGCCTGTGGGAGGTGCCAACAGTATATAAACACCAACTGAAAAGGTTCAAATGCTCTGCCATCCCGCCATCACCAAAATGTCCCGAAATTTCAGACCTCCATGCAATACTTTGTCTTGGGACCTATGCAGACCCCAGGGTGCTGACCCTTTTCAATGACTTGACAGTATCCTGCACTTGTTGGTTTTACTGTGCTGGACACAAGTGATAGTAACCAACACCCATCACACCCAAATGGCAGGTTCCATGTTTACTCACTACAGGTGTTAAGGGCCAAAATTTGCAAGAATAATTTAAGTCCAAGCCACAGTATTGTATGGGGACTAGTGGGGGCTTGGCCATTGTATGGACAAGTCCTTTGTATAGAGTGTCTTGTTGTTATTGCCATACAAGTGCCAATGATATTTGAGGAATTCCCAGCGAGATTTCATAAGGTGTAAAGTCTTCATCCTCAGAATGAAGTTGACCTCCAAGGGGACTGCATCCTTCAGGAGCTACATGTTTGAAGCAGACTTACTGGAAGCTGTTTATTGCTTTGAGTTAGTCAACCGGACCTGCCAAGTCAGCTGTAGTATCTGTGCAGATCAGATAAAGTTCTGAAGTAATTGCCATTTCAGTTACAGAAGACTTTATAGCAAATGCAAGACCCCAATTTAAGTCAGGCAGTTGTCCAAATCACTTGCGATTTGTCCATACCTACAGTGACAGGACATACTGGAAGTTACCAAAGCCATCAGCAGAAACCTTCATGTAAAGGCTGCTGCACTGAGGGCTCAAAGTTACAAGGGGCAGGGGGTATTGCCTACCAAGGGGCAGGGGGTATTGCCTACCAAGGGGCAGGGGGTATTGCCTACCAAGGGGCAGGGGGTATTGCCTACCAAGGGGCAGGGGGTACTGCCTACCAAGGGGCAGGGGGTACTGCCTACCAAGGGGCAGGGGGTACTGCCTACCAAGGGGCAGGGGTGTGCCTACCAAGGGCAGGGGGTACTGCCTACCAAGGGGCAGGGGTACTGCCTACCAAGGGGCAGGGGTACTGCCTACCAAGGGCAGGGGTACTGCCTACCAAGGGCAGGGGTACTGCCTACCAAGGGCAGGGGTACTGCCTACCAAGGGGCAGGGGGTACTGCCTACCAAGGGGCAGGGGGTACTGCCTACCAAGGGGCAGGGGGTACTGCCTACCAAGGGGCAGGGGGTACTGCCTACCAAGGGGCAGGGGGTATTGCCTAGGTATTCTCCCTAGCATTTCTTATAGTGAAGGGTCTGCCAGTGCTTGGGTGCCTTTCCTCTAAAGAACTGATTTCAATGACACTGGCTTCAGTGATTGTCAGGAGGCTTGACACTGTTCAGGGCAAAACTGCAAAGTAGAAGAGGTGCTCCAACAAATACAACACCCAGTGCCTGCAGACAATGCTTCCCCGAAGCCATTCATCAGAATGGAAGTCTTCCTGAAGTACGAAGTCCATTGTCCATTTATGGAGATTGAGGAGCACCAAGTCAGAACAGTGACCCTCTTTATATACAAAATGTCAAACCTGCAAAAGGCATCTATCAAAGATAATCATATGTAAATCATTATGGGCTCTAATGGAGCAACTGAAGCCACAAGTCAAGATATAGATTAGTGAAATGGAATTCTGAAAATGGTATCCAAGGGGTCTGTAGTTCTTAAGCTACACATTAAGAAAGGTGCTGCAAAAGGTACTGCAAAGGAAAAT
Organism: Protopterus annectens; assembly: GCF_019279795.1. NCBI lineage: Eukaryota > Metazoa > Chordata > Ceratodontiformes > Protopteridae > Protopterus > Protopterus annectens. Next base: position 90,985,065 of record NC_056740.1, on the reverse strand, counting down.
GCAGTCTTCTCCCAGTTGTTAGATTAATAGAACATCTGATTGTGACTCTATAAAATGTCAGTTAATCACAAGTATTAAGCCCCTTGTACTAGCTTAAGAGCCTTGTACAGCTCCAATACATTCAAGCTTCAAACCCTCATTTTGTAATGTAAGCAAAGGACTTTGCACAAACCAAATTAAGTGGCTCATTAGCTACCACTGAGGTAGAAGTGTGCACTTGATAGTAAAAGCCTACTTCTATGGCAGTTCAAAACGTAACATTCAAAACCGTGGTGGCCAACAAATTGAACACTTTAGGTGGATAATTTCACATCCGCAATTAAAGCTTGGTAACTTACCTGTAGAAATCGATCCATAATTGCAATAGTCATGTAGAGAGTTTCCTGCAGTAACTGAAAACGGATGTGCACTTGAATAAGCCAGTCCACCAATACTGCGCGCATACGTTCATTTACCTCTTTTCCCTGAAGGTATCTTTGACAAATGGGCTGCTGTTCCTATGGATGCAAATCAGTCAGTTGTATTTATACATTGCTATATTGTATAATGTTAGTAGTAATCATTTCCCTTACCCAGCAATGGTAAGGCTTAAATTACTAGTACATTTGAGTGTAAATAAGAACATGCTGGGGAGGGAGAAAGAACCCAAGCCTCCATCCTTCACCCTGAAGGACAGGTGGTAAAGGGGGTGCTTGGAAGCTTTAGATACAGCAAGCTAAATACTAACCTGAAGCACAAGCTTCATAAATGAACTGAAGGACTGGGGGTTACCTCTTGCCAGAAACTTGAATTCTGGTAGAAACAGCTCTTCCAGTTACTCTGGAACAGTAGATAGCCTGCAATTTAACAAATTTATTATTTTCCTTGTAGCTGTATATTATATAGCAACTAATCCATCTAAATTCTTTTTTAGAGACCAACTTGGCTCAATCCAGTTACAATGCCACCAGCTGAAAGGTCCTCTGAAACAGACTTGCCCGGTGGTAGCTGAAAGTGCTTTTGACCAGACTACCTGGCCGGCAACTGCATGCAGGACTCTAGCAAGTACTAGAAGGCAAATGGGCAAATAGGTCTAAGAGAAAGCACACTTACCTCCAGTTGTCGCAAATACTGATAAATATCTTTTACATATTCACTGCACAGCTGTGGGTTGTTGGCATCTTCTGCATCAATGTCATGTACATTCAACAGTGCATCAGAGAATGCTTGGCACAAGTCTTCCTTCATAGATACATCCATAGGTGATGGAGAGGGTGGTGGCTGTAATACAAGACATTAAGTTTCCACTTCTAGAATAACTACCCTTAGTTAGATTTAGATAAACAGATTTAAAATTGTGCTCAACACATTTACACTGAAACTGGCAGCATTGAATAGAAGACTTTTCACAAGTTACAATGCATGCAAAACATGCCACAAAACCCACTTTAGTGGGCAATTGGAACCAAATGCATCAAGTTGCAATTACAGATCAGGCAGCCCATGTAGGTAGGGAGGACTTTAAAGACTGCTGTGAAGATTACAGCAGCCCTGATTAAGGCAGATTTTGGACAAGGCCACCAGGTTAGGGGTGAGGGGGAGATCTTGGTCCAGGAAGGCACTCCAAACTGCTGTCACTCCTGTGGCTATGGAGCCATTGCCAGCAGGTGGATGGTACAGACAGGTTATCAGGGATCCAGACTAGAAGAAACTCTGCTCTGGTAATCTGAATAGCTCTTGGGAGACTACTCCATCTGTGCATCCAGACTGCAGCAGTCAAGACTGCAAAGTTGCTATGCAACTGATTGGGGTGCCAAAACAATCCCCAATTCCCAAATGGCAGAGTTTTGGTAGGTTTTCTGATGCCACTTGTCTGTTGTAGAATGGCACACAAGCCATAAGTTCAGCTAACTGCCTCGAAGTCTGGAAAAGTGAAACACCACTGAAAGAAATGGACCTTACAGTCAAGTACTTATCCTCTGTGCACCTTTAAGTGCACAGAAAGGTGAGCTTTGTATACTTTCACATCTTTTCCCACATCCCTTACTGTGCTGGAACCTTAGCACATGCAGTCAAACTCACTCCCTGAAGTGATTTGACCTCTTCAGTGGACAGCATTCTGTAACCAATCTGCATAAAGGGTCCCAGTACGAACTGCACAGATGAGATTTGGACTGAAGACTGGCAACTGCCTCTGGCAGAGAGCCAGAAACAGTAGCTCTGGACCAAACAACAAGCCCAATATTACAGGCCAGAAACTGACCAAGAGGACCTTGGGGAATGAAACATTTCCAGACTTGTAACCCGCCTCCCTATCGGGGAGGAAATGTGGTTACACACTTCAGTTCTTGCTCTCCAAGGAGCTGAGGGACTCCCACTGCAGAACCAACCCTGTTCAAAGGGGAACCCACTGCAACTTGCATCATTGCCATACAAGATTAGATCAGAACAGGATATTGGAAAGAGGATTCTACTCCTAGGATGGCTCAAAACAAAAGGGCAGTGTTCATATCTCTGGAACAAGGATTAAGTATAAATGGCAAATTCAGCACAAACTTAGTATTCTAGGTCTTGCACCGAATTTTAAGAGTCACAGTAAACATTGTAACTATTAAGTTTGTAAATATACATCTCAGTAACCACGTGTCAGAATTTTATTGATCTAGCAGAGAGCTTTCATATGAGACTAGAGTTCTGTTACTTGGTTGAGACTTCGATATTTATATGATAGGAAGAAATCTTAAACCTTGCACATAGCATGGTTTTGGAATTATTGATCCAAATATGAAGCAATGACACCTGGTGTCAGTTTACTGCAGATGCACCTGGAAGTGCTTTGTAAGGAGACCTGTTATGGCAAGTTCTTGAAGCTGCCTACTGAAAGGTATCATGAACAGTGGGTGATTGATGCAGACCCAGCTCTTCCCTTAGACACCAATTAAAATATTGTGGGCAAAGGACTGGGTTTAAATTTAGGCCCCTCAGGCTGTAAAGTCAACCTTCCCCCAACACATGGTACTTTCCAGGACCTCTAGAGCCACTTGTGGCAGCCTCTACCTCTAGAGCCACTTGTGGCAGCCTCTGGAGTGCAACAGCATTTTAAACCTCAAATCTACAGTTGCAACTTGACAGTACCAGTCAAGGACAGCTTGTTCATCCTTTTGCAAGACCCCCCCAATCTCCAAGTAGCAGTTTCAACTACTTCATCAGCAAAAGGGCTTTTAGACAAGTATTTCACTGCTCACTTCAGAAAGTGAAGTTACCCACAATACAGCACACCTTAGGAGGGCATCAGGTAAAGTCACTACCATGTGATAAAGGAGACCATTCCAAAGAAAGTTATTTTTGCCAGATTCAGAGAGGGCACTGTCGCCCTATACTCAGGGGGAGTAATGGTACAAAATGCTCCATTCTATATGGAGACTGAAAAGCTCCATACATCCAACAGCACAAGTCTCATCATAGACTCCAAGCAGCTCAGTGCCTCATCTACCTCGCAGAACCAGTGGTCCCATGTTAAAGGGGACAGTTCTACCAACACTGACCTGAACCATCAGCAAGTAAAACTTGGAGATTTACCCAGCTCTTCCCTCTCAGACTACAGTTTAGTCTCAAGGCTAAATGTAATCTTCCTTAAAGGATAGCCTGGACTGGACGTGTGCTTAGGTTTACCCCAGGACTAGCTGGGGTCTTAAAGGTAAAGCGAAAGCATTAGGGCATCCATAGGTAGATTACCAAAGTGCATGAAGAAAAGTTGCCACTACCTACATCAGTCTGTAGGGCAACACATGGGTCTCTAATGAAGTTCTAGTATGAAGCAAACATTACAAGCAGTCTTCCTAGGGATCCTGTGACCCCCCCCCCCCCTAAGTTGCCACTACCTACATCAGTCTGTAGGGCAACACATGGGTCTCTAATGAAGTTCTAGTATGAAGCAAACATTACAAGCAGTCTTCCTAGGGATCCTGTGACCCCCCCCCCCTCCCCACTCATAGGAACCAATGTATGTCACAGAAGCTGCCAGGCTCATCAAGTATGCAGATGCTTTGTTCCACAACAGGTCAGGAGTGAAGTACTTTTGCAAAGATCTTTGGAGAAGCAGTCACCAAGGCCAAGAGGTAAGCTGGTAATGGGTTCCTGTGCCAACTTTAGGCAGCAGCTGTGGTTCCCTATGAAGAGGGGAAATGGGAGTTTACAATACTGGAGAACCTACCGATTAGAGAACCTACTAATTAGATGGACAGAGGGCCTACAAAGTAGTTTTGGAACCCATGCTTAGACAGAGCAACCAGAAACTGTCCAGGAGAAATCCTCCTTGCCACCCCCCAGAAACTTACTGCCCCCTTTCAAATTACTTTATCTGCACCAAGTTACTGCAAGACTTGTTCTCAAGTACAAGCCTTTAACTCTGTGCTACCACCTGAAGACCCCCATCAGACCCCCATCAGACCAGTGGCACTTCATATGGTAGGCAGTTAGAGCCCTAGGCCTACAGTTCCCTTTAAGCCACTTTCCTGCCACTCAGACCAGCTCAAGTTCCAAGTTAGTCAACTGCTTTGCATGGAATTGCTCCCCTTCAGACAGCCCCAAAGGCAGCCCCAAAGGCAGATTAGTCCAAAGATCAATAGAGATGCATAGCCAGTCAGGCTCATCTCCAATACCTCCAACTCTAGGATGCTGCCCTAGCCCTTACAAGCCATCTTACAATCTCATTCCCAGGCAGTATTGGTAATTGTTCAGCTCCAAAAATGCAATTAACCCTTGCCTTCTCACTGGCCAGACAGCAAATCACTCATTACAGTGGTGTCTGTAGTCAGGCTTCTCTGGTGCAGGAGGGAAGTCCTCCAGTCATTGAGAGGAAGAACCAAACGGGTTCAAATGTATGCCAAGTACAGACCCCCCCCCCCTTTGCTTCCCATCTGAAATGTGGTGTTAAAGACATCCAATAAAGTAATCTGGGGAGGAAAGGCAAAGACCAAACCCCAGAGGGAAGATATACAAGAGGTACAGGCCAAGTGTCCTTCCAGATTCCAAGCCCCCCATATTTCCTCACTAGGAGAGGCCCAATGAGTATCTGTATGGTTGCATGCTCTGGATAAGCTGCATTAAGCCTTTGGCAAACCTGAACCAATTCTACAACAGCCTTGAAAGACTTTGCAGTTTTACTCTCGGGCAAAGAATTCAAGGAGAATGAAGCCTGCAGGAGTCTGGTCCAACTGCATGTACAAAGCATCAACTTGAATGCCATTAGGTTACAAAGCAGAGTAGAATAGGAGCACACTGATGCATTTCAAGTAAAAGGCCTGCCAAAGCATTTTGGTCCTTGCACCTTCAAGCCTACATCTGTGCCCTCCAGCTATATTTTTGGTAAACTGGCATCTGCTTGGGTGTTATGGTACAAGGACCTTTTCTAAAGGAGGCTTTAGAAACAAAGCAAATTTGGCAAAGACTGACCTTGTGGCCCAACAACACTGCACACTAGTCCAACATGTACCCTTGTTGTGGATGTTAGACTGACAAGCATGAGCATATACCAATAGAGTACTTATCCATTTAGCTATGGTCCAAAATGGAAACTAGACAAGAGATAAAGTACTTCAGCATGAACAAGCATCTCTAATGGAATGCACCAGTGTCTGAGACTAAAGGTTGGGAGGGAGGAATGCCAAGCTTGAGTATTTGAGCCTTCTGCAAAAAAAAATGTACACTTGTAACTGACATCATATACAAAAAAGCAAGCTGTTCTGGCCTATGCTTCCTCTTAACTGAGCAGTGGTCAGGCTAAAGCATACCATGGATATGGTGCAAGTCAAAGCCTCAAATAAAAAGCTATTACAAGATTAGCTGTCAACCCACCAGAATAGCAAATGACAGCTAGCTAAGTTTCAGCCTGGCAGAAAAGGCCTCAAAATGGGTAACAAAAAACTGAACCTTTGAGAGAATTTTAAAAGTCTGGGGCAGTAGTCAGCAACTGGGCACGAGACCTTCACATAATTATGGGTAAAGGCCATGAGCTGCAGAGAGTTTGCAGCAAGAGTAGCATTACAGGAGTTTAAATCCACAAGCATTCAGCCTTCCCCAAATCCCTACCTTCCACCACCTCATGTTAACCAACTACTTTATTCCAACAAGCATTTCTATGGATTAACCACCCTTAGAGTAAATTAGCCACACAAAGTAGTGGTGTACAATGTTCCCCATGCGATTTCATCTCACCTTCACTTACACATGGGTTTGGAGCTGTTCATCTCAGAGTTGGCTGCTTTACTAGCAGAGTAGCAAGGCCAGGTCCCCATCCCATGATGCACTGTCCTACCTCAGATCTAGTTTGCTGAACAGAGCATAAACAGATACCAAAAATACTCCAACTGGACCAAGTCCCAGAACAAGACCACCAGATCGCCAAGTCTACTTGTTCAAGACCCTGGAGGGGGAAGGCAGGTGGGAATACAAGAATGAAGGAGATGAACAGCTCACATGGAATGTTATGGTACACAACTTTATGGAATTTCTCAGATTGTGAAGTGCCCCAAGCACCATCTCCTTGGGTGGCTCATAGAAGTATTCCTCAGAACCATAGAGGGCCCTGTCCCTGGAGGCCTTATCCAGTTTGTAAAGAGTGATAAACTGGAGGTGAGGACCATGTGGCTGCTACACAAATGGTATCTATAGGCAGCTGTGCCAGAAAGGCTGAAGTGGAAATTGCCCTGGTTTAAGTGTGCCATGACCAATCTGCAAAGAGTTGTATGTGAACAAAAGGTCATCCGACCACCATTTTGACAAGTGTTTACCATTGGAGTACCCTTTGAATCTGAAAAGGGGACAAAGTTGATCCAAGTCCTTAGACCAGTCTAAATAGAAAATCAGAAGTTGCCCATGGATGTAGAGTTTCTGCAACATGTGTCCCATTTTCTTTGCATAACTGGGAAAATAGTCTGGTTGAGATTTGTTTCAGAACAACCTTTGGTAGGAATGAAGGATTTGTTCAGGGTTATAGTGCCTTTTAGGCAAGGTTCAAATGACATTCACCACCATAACAGAACAGGCAAGCTGCAATCAAAATTGTAGCTTGCTAAAGATCCCACCATGCCCCCAGGATTCCCAGTCCTTTTCTTGATTTACTGGAAAATATTAGGGTTCAACCAAACACCCTAATAATGGGAGATTAACTACCCCACCATTAGCTAGGAAAAACTAGTGTACCAACTCCTTCACTCAATGCTTTCTGGAATTCATAAATTCCAGTGCCCTGGACCAACTTTTCCACACCCCACACCAGGGGCAACAATATCCTAGATCTAGTCATTACCAACACGAGTTATTCTAAGGGCAAAGCATTCTATAGCTATGTCAAGAATAGCAATGGCACCACCCAGATCTGCTCAGAGTTACAGCACAATGGCATGAAAGTTACAGAACCAACTGATACTGCCAACATCCTGGCAGATAGCCAACTTTAGCCAACTTGGTCAGGAACTATTGGTAACCTTCAAACTCTGCATCCCACCCAGTTTGGGTTTGTGAAAAGCAAATAATGCCTTCTGAACTGGATTGCAGTCACCACAGCTAGATGCCAAGGCTTGACACCATCCCCCATTCTGGAATTATAGCTAAATTCCAGGGATACAAATCCCTACATCACAAGAGGGTACAAATCTGACTTCAAACCAGTGACAAGTTGAGTACCACAGGGTGTAGTCCTGGGACCACTCCTGTTTTGGTATCTACTCTGAAGTAGAGGCCAACACAGAAGGCCTCTGGATAACTACATTTGCAGAAAACTGCAAACTAGGAGCCAGCAAATGATGGGCCTCACTGAGATGCCAGAGGTCAAGAGGCATGGCCTCAAGCTTAATGCCAAAGAGTGCATAGTCATCCCCTTTGATAACTCTGTACCCATGAACTACCACAAACAGCAATTTACTTAGTGTGATGGGAGACCTTGGGACCCAGGTGGACAGTACTCCTTCACATCACCACAGTAGTCAGGAAATCCCATGTGGCACACCTAATCACAAAGGTTCTCATCCAGGAAAGTAGTCATTGTTCCCCTCTACTCTGTAAAATGCCCCTTTTGGACTGTACCTAAAGACATCTGCAGCTGGGAAGGCCACAGAAGTACCTCAGAAGATTACTAGCCTCAGATGGCCTACACTGGTCTCAAAACTCCAGCTTTACTCTGTAGCATAATGCCTACTCAGGAGATTTGAGTAACAAAGGAATCAGAATCCCAAGCTACACTCTACAGACCTAAACCTAGTCACAACAGGACATGTGGGAGGGATAGATACCCATCCCAGAGACTTCCTATCCTCTGAACAAGCTACCCATCTGTCAAGCAAAGTTCCTCATTAGCACTCAAAGAAAAATCTTTGAGTGGATGGGAAAATGGTAAATGCAGCCCAGGGATAACTTGTGGCTCTGCTCTACAGGGGCACAGGAAGTTAAACTTTCTTGGGTGGTTAGGCCCTGGGCCAAGTGCCTGGTAACTATGAACCCAAGTATAGGGCTCTGTACAAGGCATGTAGTTCTAAAACTAGAGTAGAGCAGAAGTAATAGCTACTAGGAAATTGTCTTCCATGATAGGCATTTCAAATCACAGGATGATGCAGGTTCAAAGAGGGGGTAAAATGACCTGCAAGGGCACAAAATAGCAGATTGGGTTCCAATGGTCTCAAGTGACTAGTACCCTTAAAGAGATTGCTAAAGCTGCTCCTTAAACAGACTAAAGAAATAAAGCCATATATAGATACATTTACACCCATATCTTTTCCACTTGCCAAGGTATAGATTCCTAGTAGAAGAAACTACATGTCTTGTGCTGTAGATATTTGTGAACTGGAGCAGCCAAGCTGTTTTAGGAAATGAATTTCAGGATAAAAACCCTGATGAATTTATTAGACTACCTGTAACTGGGTCCAGGATCCATGGTTCCTTAGTTGAGGCTGCAGAAAGGAACTAAATTTGACAAGGCCCCAGTAAGGGACTATCAAAATAATGGTACCTCCCAGAGTGCTGCTTTTCTATGAGGAAACTGGGGAAGCATAAATTCATCCTGGAGACCAACTGTGTACAAGTGCATCCCTTGGGGCATCTCCCAAGTTGGAGATCAGGGCAAAATAGTTGCTGCATTTGGTGACTGCAGGGGTTGCAAAGAGGTTGCAGCAAGGCTGGCCCCATCTGCAGAATCTCCGAGGAGTCCCTGAAAGTAGGAGACAGTATTGCTCTGCTCAACTTGAGCACTCACATTAAGGACTGGGGTGGATGTTGCCCACTGCCATACTCAAGGCCTCTTGACATAAGGGGTATGATCTGGTTCTTTCCAGTTTATGTATTAGACCACTGACATGTCAGTCAGTATTGCAATTGTCCCTAGAGAAAGTACTTCTCATCTCTAGGACATTGAACAAAGCTGATCTGCATAAGTGTGCCTTGGGCTGTCCTTCCTTGAAAATGCCCACCCTATCAGGGAGGCATCTGTGGTCAGTGGCAACTGGGGTTGGAACAAAAGGGCATCCTATTGTCACTTTAGGTAAGCCACCAGATCCTTCTTGCATGAATCGTGCAAGACATTGGAAGTTCCTGACAAGACCATTGTGTGAAACTAGCCATTGCAGTAGTAATGGCTGCTACTAGCCATTGCAGTAGTAATGGCTGCTGCCATGATCCCTAGTAATTTGAGCACTACTGAAACTAGGGCTCAGTTTAGGGATGCGATTCAGAATTTGAAGATGCTTTCCACTGGAAGTTATGGTTCTAGAAACTGTCAAGAGTTGCTCCAGATAAAGACAGTACATCTGGATGGCTGTAAAGTAGATTTGTCCCAGTTTACAGCAACCCCCAAACTGCAAAGATCTAAGGCAGTCTCCTGTGCTTGTAGGAGTTAATGCTCTGTGGTGGTGAGGAGCCAGTTTTCTAAATATGGAAACACCTGGAATCCCAAGTGAGCTGTGACTACTGCCATGCATTTGGTTTAACACTGGGGGCTGTAGGGAAACAAAGGATTTTAGCCAGGTGGCTAGGTACAAAGAAGTGTTACTACCTCCAGAGATGGCCAGACAGGCTTCCTTTCAGGAGCACTGGTGGGGATCCCTGTTGATTGTGCCCCCTCTTGCCACATGGACAAGATCTCCCATTATTGCACCTCTGCCTCTAAGAGTTTCACATTTGTCAAAAGGAGCTCCTTGGATTTACAGAACCACATTTCCCACTTTTCTGACTTTTAATACAAGGTCTGGTAAGAGTGGAAAACCAGACTGCAGACAAGTCTCTTGCCCACACCTGGTAAAGAGTTTTTCACTTTGTCCAAAAAGTGAAAGATCATAGGGGATGCTTACAACTAATAACTTGTAGGGTAGGGCTCTGCAAAGGAGCACAAGTGCATGACATTCCTGTCCCCACTGCCCTACTTGTTCAAACAGCTTCATGAAGAGTTGGAGGGAATTAAGATAGGAAGCTGGAGGTTACCTTATCCAAGACCCCTGCAGCTATTGCACCCTGTAGAGTATCTAACTCCTTAAGATCTGTTTAGTCTGGTGAAGTGAGAGAAGTGTAAAGGCTGAACTAAACATGCACTTTGTCTATGATACTAGAATCTTTATTAGGAGGGTGAATAGATGGAGGGCTGGCTGCCACCACAGCATAAATGGGTACTCCTTTGGAAAGGCAAGCTGGTTATAAATTTCAGCCTCAAGAGGGACTGGTTCTATGGTATCCAGGGACTCTTGAGAAAAGAAACTCATTGAAGGGCAAAGTCACCCAAGAGGAGACCTAAGCCTTCAGGAGTACTGGACCCAGTAGGGTTAATGGGATTCCAGCCACCCCTCTGTTTTAGAGATTTCTAAGATAGAGAAATTGAGGGGACCCTTTATAAGTCACATCTGATGCGATACAGATTCCTGTGGGGAATCCAGATGCTTCCTCTTGCAAGTACACTTCCTGGGGACCTCCTCAAGAGAGCTTCTGGGGAAGTCCTGAACAGGGCTCACCTGATTGGGTCACCATACTTTATCTGGTCCCAGAGTGAGGGATCAGTGAAAGACACAGGAACTTTAGGGGAGGAGAGTCAGTTCCACAATCTGTTCCAAATACTGCGGGAAGCACTAATTGCATCATGGGATAGAAGTAGGCCACAAGCTGTTTTGAAGGCAAGAGCTTTAGCATTTGACAGTCTGAGCTCCAAACCCAGTGAGAAGGAATGCAAGCTAGAACTTCAGCGTCATGGTATTGTTTAAACTAAACCTGGAAAGTGAAAGAAACTAACCAACACTTGAATCTGATTTACTTGCAAGTACTGTAGCCAAGCAAGACTACCCAGAGGAGATGCAAGTGCTCTTTGAAGAGATGGCTTCATGGAGGAAGCCTTGCCAGGTTAGTTATGCACATTGGGATACACTTTAAATAGCAGGTATTAGCACAGTGTTACCCCCAGTGTTACCCCCATACCACTTCAAATGGTGATCAAACGGTACCCCAGGATCTCATGCACCGCTGGAGTGGCATTTTCAGGCTTTTATGCCATTTACTTTAAGTACCACTGGAGATCAGCAAGTCAGTCCCTGCTTGACAGGAGACAAGTGGAAAAGGAACAGATTTCAGTTTACTGCAAACTCCCAAGAGGAGTTACTTCGAGAAAACATGTCTGCTGTTGACAAGTACACATTGGAGGAATACAGATACCTATTCAGACTACATGCTGTGAAATGCAAATCAATTAGCCTGGGGAAAAAGCAGGAAATGGGTATACAATTGCCATACATGTTCATTCTTCCACAAAATGATGAATATATAAACTACCTCAGATCTTGTTTACCACTTCAGTATATGGGGGTTCCAATTCTTGAAATACTGGCTACTAAAAAAAATTTCTTCCATGAAAGAAAACAGGTTGCAGCAGGCTCAAATGGGTGTTAAGGCCTGCAGCACTAAATTTAGGGCCCCAAGAAGTAGGATTTTTTAAAGTGAGGCCTTGGTTTAGATGAGCCAATTTATCCCAGTATGAAAGTCTGCCATTTCTAACCAGATGAACTAGTACAGTCAGTGAAAAAACCCACATTTATAGGAGCTGTAAAGGGTTCAGTGTGTTTCCATTTGCTAGAATATAGTTTCCTGGGAGGCAGAAGATATCATTGGTTGTCTGGACAAATGGAATTGGAAAAGCAGTCAGCCTGAGGCTTGCCATACCTGGGTGCATTATGCCAGTCTGGTGAGACAGAAGTTTGAATTAAATAATGCCAGAGAAAGGGAAACATTTGTCAAGGTCAAAAAGCAATTAGGATGACCATGCTCCAACCTGGAGGCTTTCTGAATGAATTGAGAATTAAAGTGGGGATATGCAGACATTGGGGGCCAATCATAAGTACAGCATCCCTCAGACCCCCCCCCCCAGGGGGATTAGGGAAAAGTTGTTCAGGGGTGAAAACAGATCACAGCAAGGCTGGCCCCATTGGTGGAATAGTAGCAATTTTCATGGACCATTCATAGGCAAGAATGAAGGTTGTCTAGCACACTGGATTTTCCCAGAAAATGTTGCAAATAGAACCTAGTTCTTACCAACTTTCGTTGGCAGAGATGCACAATTGGTCTCAGTCCACCCCCACCATTTTCTTGGCACCAAAAACCTTGAGCAAGTTCCAAATTGCACCTGGAATGGCAGGATCTCATTACTCTAGCAGCAGCTTTTATCCGAATTGCTGCTTGCACCCAGAAGATTATACATCCTCTAGAGGACCCTCTGCACCCAAGTATACCTAGCCAGGCTTGCTGGTGCAGGGATCATCCAACTGCCTCCAGGAGGTGGGCAACTGGGTCTTTCAGGAGTGCTGGCAAGGTTTTGTTAAAATCTCTCGCTTGGATCTACAGGTAATTTCTGCTGCAGAGTGTCCATTTGACGTTCCTACTCCATGTGTCCTGGAAAAAAAGACATTTAAGCACATTTTCTGAATGGAGTTTTGAAAGTTAGAGGGGGAATCAAACACTAGGTTCTACAGTGCCTGGATATTTCAATACCCACAAAGAGAAGTTAGCAGGCAGAGTCAGCCAAGATATGGTGGGTCCAGTACCAAGTCTGGAGACCAGATTCTTCAGGCATCTAGAGACTGGGCATCCAGCCACCTCCAAGATCTCTAGATGTCAGGAGAACTTCAGGAGAGACTAGAGACCCTCCCCATCTGTATACTTTAGCTGGATTTTGGAATAAGTGCCTCCTCTTGCACATACTCTGTGGACCTCCTTTGAATCAAGAGGGGAAAATTAGACCAGCCCTCTTTGCAGCCTCAAAGGCAGAGCAGTCTGGAGAAGGACCTCATCCAAGACATGCTTTTTGGATTTAGTCACCCCTCCTGAGAATACAAAGTATCTCTGAAGTACACCGTTTGGAGCTTTTGCATTTTGCTAGCATGCCAAGTTGAAACTAGGATACAAACTGAGCTACAGAGTTTGGCTAGAAAGCTAAATATACCTGCAAGCCCACAGCTAGCTTGCCACCACACTCTGGGAACCTTCTGAGCAAATAGCTTGCTACTGGTTTAAAGCAGTTCTGCTAAACTGCAGATTGAGGCTTCCGAATGATTAGTTTATTCCACAAAGTGAAACTAAATGTTGATCGAAAGGCTGAATTTCACATGAAGTCACAGCCCAGGTACACACTTTCATGCCAACAAGAAACTGGACACTCAATGTCACTACAAATATTTACAGCTACCTGCAAGTTTGATGGGCTGTTCACACTGATGCCTACCTTTTCATGGGTTACCCCAGTGAAAGTCCCTTGCAGAACACTGGAAGTTAGCAAGATAAACTTGCACAAATAGAGGTTTAGTTTCAGGCAGAACTGTGCCAGCCAGATAGTCCTAGGGGAATGATAATTTACTGAAGGTGGCAGAGCATGACAATTATAAATTGCATCTACATGAATGTTGATGATTTCTGTATGGCAGCTACTCAGTTTAAAGTCTAGTGGTAGTGCTGTAGTCATCCTGTAGGCCAATGCACCTTTCACTATTTTACCTCTGAAAAAATAAAGAGTAAGCTACTTTAGAAACAAAATGGACAAGCCAGCTATACTCACCTTTGGAAGTACCTGTTCTGGAACTCGAATCAATGGCTTCACAACAACTGTAGGTTTGTTCTTCACAGCTACCTTTGCATTTGGTTTAGTCCCCACAGGCTTTGCATTTTTAGCTGGCACCTTGGCCTTTTCAGCCTTCTGCAGGAGTAGCAAAAAAAAAAAAACAGAGCTGTATTATATACACAATGAACCAATTTTGCAAGTCAAGTGTTAACATGTACCACATACAAGTCCTACAGTAATTTGAGTACTGCTAGAGCTGCATGGGGGTCCCTAGGGGCTATAAGGGACTAGCCTCTAGTTGCAGCTTCACAGAATCTCATCCAGTACTGGGTCATTTCAGTTTTTCTAGCCAAATAAGAGATTGGAACTGCCCTCCAGGCAAAACCCAAAACACTCAAATGGATTCCTCTCCAAAAATATTTATTGCAGATAATCCACACGGAAAGCAAACAAACCCATCAGGAAGTAACTAAAATGCACGAGTTGTGTTTCTGGGAAGGGATGTCACAAATGTATTCAGAATAGGATGTCTTTGCTGCCATCTGATGAAGTTCCAGGTTAGTGTGTACTTTTGGGGACAAAGTGTTTATGGTGGCTTAACATTCACTCAAGTTTGCTTTGTGCAATTTGGATTAAGTGGTTTGCGAACCAGTTTCTTGGTTGCTGACACTCATTATGGATGCCTCAAGCACTAGGCCTGAACAGTCAGAAATTAACAGAAGGCAGATGCATTAATAATGTTTCACTCTTCTGGCTCTGGTTGTGAAGTTTTGATCAGTTAATGGCTTGGAGTGTATTCTCAAATATAGTTTCATCCTATTCTTGCAAGCTTACCTTAATCTGCCTTGGATAATATGGGCACTAATGAGTGGAGCTTTGAATACTTGTCAACATAGCAAAAATATTTGTGCTATGGATCAGGTCAGTGACTTAAAATGGAGCAAGTGCTTGTTCTAGTAAAGACTAGTTAATACATATGTAAACATGCACAAGACAGGCTCAGTGGCAAGTGTCTTGATTCTTTCAACAGTACCCAACCCAACTTATTTAAACCATTAGAAAAAGTAAAATTGTCCCCAAATGCTTAAGGATGTGGCATTATCAGATTTAAACTGAGTTTCAGTACAGAATATATGTAAACTCATTAAATACAATGATATGCAGCTTGATAAGCTTGTCATGAAGCAAATGATTGGGACATAACATTTCCTGTTAACCAGTTTGATTTACCTCCACCTCAGTGTAGAGAAAAGGAAAGCCAAGAGAAAGTGATGTGGATGAATACGGAGCAGACAATGCCTATCCACCCCCCCCCCCATTCACAGGAGGCAGACATTGATGGGGTTGATTTTGATCAGCAAGATGCTAATGGCTTAAACAGTACCCCCCCCCCCCGACTAAGGAGATCAGAGTGTATCCAGAACAGATGGATGGATAATGTCAACAATTCAGTCTAACCATAGGGGCCATGTTACAGAACTACCACCCCATCTGGAATGAGGGAACTACAAGAGATCCTGGAGGGGGTAGGACTCAACTCAGAAAATGTCAAGCCAGGAGGTATTGATATGTTGACCAAGGCAAAAGTTATACCTTCTAGAAATCTGTCTGAATTTGTATCTACTCTTCCATGGAGTAGAGGTGGTTATCCCCCCAATAAAGTACTTACAATCCTGCTCTACACCCCTTGGGGACATTGATAGTTTGTAAAGTTGACAGCATACTGCACCCAGAAAAATGGTTTTACCTCAGATTAAAAATTTAAGTGAGGAAGAAGGAGAGTCATCACTACTTGCCAATAAGCATAAGGGCAATGAAACCTGACAAGGGGTGGTGTATTAATGCAGTGACCATTAGGAAAATATATGCAACAGACACCCCTACATATTATAGAAAGCTGCTTAAATGAGTTGGATGGGGCTTACAGATTAAGGGGCACTTGGAAAACCAATTTGTAGAAAGACCTATTTCTATAGAGGAATTAGAAAGTCTGATTTTACAGTCTCTGGAATTCAAGATGCACAAGAATTTATGCCTGCCAGCCAGCCAGCACCCCCCCATCCCATGTACCCTACTGTGGATGTGAGGGCTTCCATTACACACCCTATGGCAAGGTTCCTAGATACTGAACTAAGAATTTAAGGGAACCCTTGCTGTATAAAGATTCCTGGGATTTTGAGGAAGATGAAACTGATAAATCTTAGGTTATTACAATGCGAATCATCTATTGCAATTCCACATAGGTAGACAGTTTTGAATATCTTTTAGTTGGTCTACCACAGGGTGTATAATGTTGGTACGGACTTGGTGCTGTGTGATTTTGTTCTATTTGATAAGAAATTGTCTACAAGCTCAAGGGGTGGCCGTGGGTGCAGCATGTGGCAGGTTATATGCTAAATGTTATGTTAATGGGAAAGTAGGTTTGACAGTACCTTCTTCCCACACTGCCACATGTACACCCATTTCCTTGACTATTTTCTTTATGGAAGGAGCCCCCCCAAGGACCTAATCAATCCATTTTTGTATTACATAAATGCCACCTCTTCCAAATATGCTATACTAGTCTCTTCAATGTTTCTGTAAATTTGTAAGAGGTGGCATTTATGCAATACAAAAATGGATTGATTAGGTCCTTGGGGGCCCCTTCCATAAAGAAAATGGGTGTACATCCAAATATGCTATACTAGTCTCTTCAATGGTGTCTGTAAATTTGTATGCACACCCATTTCCTTGACCATTTTCTTTATGGAAGCCCCCCCCCCCCCCAAGGACCTAATCAATCCATTTTTGTATTACATAAATGCCACCTCTTACAAATTTACAGACACCATTGGAGACTAGTATGGCATATTTGGATGTTTTGCTGAAAAAAGACTATGTACTTTATTTGTGGCTGTAATACTCAAAAGGAGACTAACAGTTCTCCACTTCACAAGCTGCTACCACCCCTTCTCATAAACAAGGGGTGGTAAAGGGCCACTTTGTTAGAGCAGCCAGAATGATAAGCCTGTGGGTAAGGAGTTCACAGGGAACTGACCGAAAATATGGTTGTAGTTTGATCAGACCAGTACTTCAAACTGGTAGGTGGGGTCCATACTGCAACATCCACATAAGCCATTTGTAATTTTAATATGGCCTTTAAATCAGGTGTTTTTACTACCTTTGCTTAGGACTCAAAAAGGTTCTTAACATGACTAAACCGGGAACTTGAGTGAATGCCACTAGGGGGTTCCACTGGTGCCAATCCTGTGTATAGAAGGGATTGAAATCTAAATATATTCGAGTGTAATGTGGAGTGTACAGGATTTGGTTTCACTCAAATGTGGGAGATGCAAATTTTGTTCCTTTGAGAATGAAGTTAAAAATCATTAAACTAAGGTTACGATTCAAGGGCTCATGGGATACAGAGGGTTGTGTATGGTGCAATATGTCCTCGCTTTATATAGAAAAAAAAGTGAGCATGTAAGGATCAGGGACAAGTTTGAATTACATGCCCTTGCTAGGGGTACTACACACCCAGACCACACATTTTATTTTGGATATAATACCTTGTTTGGAAAGGTGGGGGGGGGACGACTAGAAAATGCAGAGCTAGTGTCATCTGTTCGAATGCTACATGTTGGCCAGGTCTCAATGACAGCATTTTCCATCTAGTTTACTAAAACTAAAAGCACTGTATAGATTCACAGGTTTCCCCCGATGGGTTTTGCTGGTTGTATTTGAGCAAATGCAAGGCACATTTAAGCCATTTTTAAATTGTAGTGCTATACATGTTGCTTGTAGGATGTATTTTATACATTTAACATACTTTTAAAAAAATGTTGCTTTAGAGGTACATTTATGGTCAGATTCATAATTGCTGACTTTCTGGGGGAAGTGATGTCAAATGTAAAGGCAGTCTCTGCTGCCATCTGATGAAGTTCCATGTTGTGTACTTTGGGGGGACAGAAGCACTTATGGTGGCTTAAGTCACTTGGGAGTCAAGTGAGATTTGGATCATCTGCAATAAATAAGTTTGGAGAGGAATTAGTTTGCTGAGAGTTTACTGTTTCAAACCCAACAGGTTGCAGTATTAATTCAGGCAAGAATAGCTTTGTTAGATTATGCACCATCTGCACAGATCAAACTGGCATTAAAGGCCTAAAAATTGCAATATGCAAGTTAACCCAGAACAGGACCAATATGGACCACACATGGTGTTATGGTTCAAGGATACTGTACAGAGGGGTTGCTTTTTTCCCCCCAAAGGGCGAGGGCTAGTGTCAAAATCCATGCCCAATACATCATGGCAAAGTATTTTTATGTCTGCAACAAGAGATGCTTCAAGGTTTGCAGTTAAGCTTCGCCAGACTGATACCATACACCACTTAAGGCAGGTAGTGAACTTATCCTTTGCCATGGAGCAAAGGAAGTCATGTGGAATGACATATCCAGAATATGGAAACCATGTGCAAGCAACTAGATCAATAAAGTTTTATAATCTCCAAGAAACTAGCAGTAGTTAAGGAAAAGGAAATTTTAGCATGAGATCTTGTACCAATAACAGCCTCTGATCTCATTTCAGGGTGGCAAATTGCACTTAAGGGCTCCAAGAAGTAGCCAGTTCTACAATGAAAGGGCTCCAAGAAGTAGCCATTATATGGTTGAATAGTACAAAGCATGGATTAAATACCAGCACACTGACTCAATGCAGCACTCACCCACATTACTGGGCACAAGCCATGGACAGTGTACACTATTTTCACACCATTCACCCATGAGGTGTTGTGCTTTCTAGAAGCCCACTTCATTGAAGTGGTTACCTTGTTTATGCAAGGACTCAACTGCAAGACATTCACTAGAACCCACACAACCAGCCAAGTTAGCCTTAAGGCTTAGATTTCGGTGGACCAACTTGCTAAATGGTGAAGCCAGCAATAGATGGGTAGAGGACCAAGTTTCTTTGCAGGATCATACTACAGAAGTTAACACTGCTATTCAACATGGACAGAATTGCCACAACTGGATAACCAATAATTCAAGGTTGCCCCATTCAAGTGCAGGGCCTAGGATAGCCAATAATTCAAGGTTGCCCCATTCAAGTGCAGGGCCTAGTAATCCTAGCAAGACAAGATTCATACAGGCAATGTCATACAGCTAAAGGAAATATGAATACAGCATGTACAACACTATGTAGCAGCAGTACCTGCACCCCCCCCACAAAAACTCCTTGAGGCTACACTAATTCTAGCATTAATTTAGTTTCAGTGCAACCAAGACCTTCAGTACAGCTTAAGTGCTCTGCTCGAATTGCAGATTTCAACAGGTGCCACCCTGCCCACCAACCCTACTACTGTAGTCAGATCACCTGGGCCATATTCTGGTATTATCTTTGAACATTGTAACTACTGTAGTTACGAGATGCTCTTACTTATGAAAAGAGCAAGCTCACTCATTTTACAGTAAAAGTGGGTGATGGCTACAACCAACTCCATGTCATCTGAAGGTAGACCCAAAACAAACTTTGGAAAGCTTTTATAAACACAATTACAAAATCTCTTGAAAATACAGCATGTTAAAAAACATGCTACCCCCCCCCCAAGGTTTCCTAACCAGGACCATATAAATCAAGCAAATGTACATAACTGCTAAACATGGTGTATGAGAAATAGAAGCTTCATTCTCATTAAAATGAGACAATTCCCTCAGTCTAGCAACTAATTTTAAAGCCAGAAGAAATATAGGTAAAGTCCTCGGGGGGGGGGGGGTTACCTGCCTCCAGTACAAGCTGCCAGTATACACAATTCTCTTCCTATAATCCACCCCTCACATCTTGATTTCCTAAAAAGAGCCTAGTTACATTTTAATGCAATTGTTGTAGTGTTCATAAAGTCTCTTTCCCTATATAGAAGGCCATACAGGCACTACAAGTGGCCAGGTATACAACCCCCTTACTGTTACAATTGGCAAAACATTAGCTTGCATCAATCTTAATAATGGAAAAGTATACTTCACTTCTATTCAAAGTGCACTGGCATTGCTCACACCCTCCATATTTAACAGTCCCTTTCCTTTTGTTCCTTTGGGTGTTCCTGTCACTATACCCCTTCTTATATACATATTTTACAGGTTCAAAGATGCCTTAGTCAGAAAATGTTCTGACAATTCAGTTTGACTTGGATTTATAATAAAATTTTGTTTTGACCCAGCTCTTCCCAAAAATCAGCCAATACTTAATCACTGTCTTTTATACCACCCCCCCCCCCCCAAAAAATAATCTGATTAATCCTTCAGGATATTGGCTTTCTAGAATGACCACAAATGCTCTTAGCTATAACACTTCAAAATGAACATAAGTTACCACTTCCATTAATTCCAATACAACCCTAAATTCTTAGCTTTTTAATCACTTCTGAGCACTGAAGCCCTCAAAACAAACTAGGATAAAACCAGATTTTTCTGGCAAGGAAAGGCCAGATACCAACAAACACATCAGGATCTCCTTGGTTGTAGATATGCCTCAAGCTATGCATAAGTAGTCAAACAGTTGAATTTGCCAGTTTTAGAGATGCACTTACAGGAGTAAGTGGGGAAGCCATTACCAGAGCACAGTGAAAGCCATAGCAAAAACCTCATTCCTTCTCTATTTTCATAGGACTTCCACCATATTGAAAAAGTAGGAAGACTGCCACCAACAGGAAAACACTTCAATAACTCAGAACCACAAGGTTGCATTTCTGGCAGATAAGACCATGTTACCAAGGAAGGCCCCGTTTTCTTGCTTTCATTCTACCAGAGTCTCTCATACTAGACAAATTATGTGCTCCTCTAAACACACCTATTGTATGCATGGATCTACTTCGCAGAGATACTTACCAAATAAAACTTACAAAACTCAGAAACAAGAACATTGAAACCACACAATGCTGAAGTCCTGGAGTATCAACTTCAGGACAATCACAACACAAAACAGTAAGTCCACCAATGTGGGGGACTCCACCCCCCCCCCCCCAAACTAAAACCTACCAATCACACTATAGTGGAGAACAGGGCAAAGGTTACCATGGTGGACCAGTGATTGCTTTTCCAGGGTTAAATTGCAATGTTCCAGGAGTTTGGCATAGTGAGTTTAACATTCTCATCTTTAATTTGCAATTAAATGTTCCAGTAAGTTGACATTTGGGACTTGTAGGCACATTCTTCTGTCAATAGGATTCAGAAATCCTATAGTTATGGTCTCAACCCAGAGTTGAGAAACACCAAGCTTTAAGGGAAATCACCCAGTGTGGATTGGGAAATTTACACTTCCACACACTGTAGTGCAATCGCTCAGTTGTATAGGGTGAGTTTCTAATAAGTTTTTTTTATATTAGAGTTTGTATACAGTAGTACAGGGTTACCAGCAATGGCCACTGTGTGGGCTTTAGATATCTTCCCTTCTGACTTCTAGAAGGCAGAAGACACATACAATAACCAACATTTAAAATGCAGCATTCCAATAATGTGAGGCTACCTGCATACATTTGTTAGAAAAGGTGAAAACTACCTCAGTTGCTGTGTTTTACTATGAAAGGGGAGTGTTTCCTCCTGTCTACAACAGGAGGAAACAATTCCACAGCTTTGTCAACCAACTCCTGATATTGACAGGAGTAATTGTCCCAAGACTGACAGCAGTACCTGACAACAAGGTAGGCTACAAATTCAACCATGGCTATGATGTCATGCAGCTGAAAATGACTCTAGTATAATAAAGAAAGGGAAAACCCCAAGCTTGATTCCAATGCAAGGAAATAAAAGTATTTTAAATGCGCAAACAGGTCTCCGGTACTTACACAATACTAGAACCATAACGTAGGGAGAAGAGAACCCCCAAGTAAAACTTTAGAAGGGGTGGAGTTTTCCTTTAACATAAGCAACTACTAGAATTTAGACAGCTTTCAGGACGTACTTAATATTAGCCACGTAACAGGAACATTACCTTAGCTGGCTGCATTCCCCGTGTTACGGCTCTGTTTCCGATTTCACCCAGAACAGCTCTAGTCCCAACTACTTGGCTTTTGCCCTTTACAGGCTCCAGAACATCGACATTCTCTACCTCCCTACAGATCTGGAAAAAAAAACATAAACAGAATTATAACACTCTTTCGAGACAGGTAGTCGTATAATTCAGGATATTTAAGAAGGTTAACGCTATCCGATTCACGTTTTAAACAAACGCAAAAAAAGAGTTTTGACCTCGATTTCCAAATCATACTTACAGCACGACGTGTCAACGCCATGATATTGATAAACCACACGAAAAAGCCTTAGCTCGTATATACAAATCACTATTTAAAAGGGAACTTTATTCTTAAAGCACATCGCTGGCCTTGCTATTCAAATACAGCTTCATGAGCTCTCATTGGCTACTGTTTGGTAAAATGCATGCTTGCTATTGGTCGTTCAGGGGACCTTAGAATGCATTCCTGTGGAAACCTTGCCCGAGTTTTGTAAATAAAATAAGTAAATAAATAAATAAAAAGCTTTAGTGTGTATCTTTGCGTTCCAGATTTGTACATGTTTTTAAAGGATTCACTTGGCTAGTTGCTTCGGACGTGATCGCTTTTTTCACGCGTTCGGGAGCTCAGCGTTAATGCTTTTCTCAATGTGTTTGACAGGAGTTGGAGTTTACTGGCCATTTAAATCGTGTGACGTTTTGACAATAGGAAAGGTCAGCCGTGTGTAAAAGTAAAGAGCTTCGTAATGCGATTTCTTTTGTTTATTGATATTTGTTTACTGGGAAATATACTCCTTAACTGTCCAGATTTTCGCAGAATGTCCAGGAGGTTTTTGCCTCATGTTTTTCGTCTGTTCCTCATAAAGTGTGTGGTTTTCTGGCAAACCATTGAGGATTGAAGTCACTATATAAGGACAGCCATTTGAGTTTCAGACTTCATCCCCTTTGGAAAATGCATCCCAATACAAACGTGCCATCCTATTAACGTTCTGATCTTCTAATATTTAATAACTGTACCTGTTTTGGGGCCTTTGTGCACCCCCCTCCCCCACATTGTTTTTGCCTTTGTGTAGACTTTTTGCGGTAAGAGATTGAAATACCTCAAGGAACCGCCTCCTGCTGGGCACCTACCCTCTTGTTCAAGCTTACAGTTCAACAAAGTTTCTCCTTTCTGGTGTAAAAAAGTCCAGAGTGAGCGATGCTTGCCTACCTATACCCTTGGATATGTCCCAGTCCCCTCCAAAGCTACAGAGGCTGTTCATAAATTTTAAATGTTCTGACTACACATTCTCATTCTGGTACTGATTATTTGGGAATCTATACTAGATGATTCTGTTAAAAATCACTTCTATCACAAGCTTCCCTAAGGGACTGAAACAATCCCCCGGATTCTCTATGCCTTGCATGGCGTGCAGGATCAGTGCAGAAGCTCTAGTAGTAGGCAATATGTCTGCCGTGTGCTCCAAGAACAGCCTGCAGGGACGTGCACGAGCGCTCCTGCACTAGTCCTGTAGAGACTAAGCCCCTCTATGCAAATCACCCCATTTGCAGGAGAAATCCATGCAAATGAGGTGAATTTGCGATCCAGGAAGCTTGCAACCGGCCGTGCAGGACTAGTGCAATCTGCAGAAATGTACTTGGTTAGTAACCAAGTACATTTCTACAAAATCCAAAACGGAGCTGTGACAGCTCCAAATAAAGGCTGCATATCAGTTAGGAAGCATGCCAATGGCCAAGTATAAGGCCATTGGCATTGCAAACAGCCAAAAAAATCAACTTTTATTTTTTTTAACCGATCTCGGTTATTTAAGCGTAGGGCAGGGGTGTGCAAACGGGATCGGGGGGGGATAACAAAATAAACCTAAAATTAAGCATTCTAACTAAAATCACTATTCTGCCATGCAAGTCAATGGCAGGCAGAAGACAACATGGCCAGTGAGTTGTGGTTGCTAAGGGGGGTGGCTCAGTGTGAGACATGTAACTATGCATTAGCAGGCAATCCTATGCAAATGAGGGGAATGATAGTGAATCCCAGTTTTCCCCAGCATGCTAGTCAGGTCCCGACAGTGTAAGAGTAGGAATAGCTCGGTGCAAGCTTAGGAGTTAGCTGACATCATGGGGGGGGGGGGTGTCAGGCATACTGTAAGTGGATTGGAGCCCTGTGGCTCGGGTTTGCGCCTAGCTTAGGAGGTGTGTCTGAATCTGCCTAGCACTCTGTACAATGCCTAAGCGGGTGTGTGTGCCGTGCACCGGGTTTTAAAGGAAGAAAAAAGAAAGTTAGACCAGGAAATAGCATCACTGTGCACATTTGAGCACGCTGTGCGCGGCGCGCCCCCGGGCTTAAACAGGAAGGCAATGGGAAGGGAAAACAGCAGTAGGAAGGTAATCAAGGAGAACTAGCGTAGCTGGCAGTAGAAATGTATCAGAATCAGCCAATTAGACAGGCAACAGCCCAGCCCAGAACACTGCTATAAACTATGCAAACACATTCCCCTCTGGTTTTTCCCACACTCTACACTGCCGGTGTATACAAGCGGGGAACCTTTAACAAACAAACCTACAAAATGAGTGGGGCTGCAGCAGGCAACATAGAACAACATGTGCAAGAGGCTGAGGGCAGTGAGGATGCAAATGCTGCCAATCAACCCACAGTGAGGAGATGGAGAAGAGTGTACAGACCCAGGGAAACCTACCAGGGGCTACATGAGCTGGAGATAGTGGAGCGCTATAGGGTGGACAGAGACCTCCTACAGCAAATTGTTGAGCTGTGCTGGCCACACCTGACACACCAAACTGACTGAGGGGAACCCATCCCAGTGGATACCAAGGTATGTGTAGGCCTAGGAATACAAGCCACAGGTACCTCCCAAAGCTCAACTGGGGATATCATGGGGATCTCACAGGTATCAGCATCCAGAGTATTCCACCAGTTCCAGGATGCCATGTCAGCACATGCCGGTGAGTACATATATTTCCTCAACACCTGTGAGGTGTTGGCCAGCAATATGCATCTCTTCCACCAAATAGCAGAATACCCTGAGGTAGTAGCTGCATGCACATACACATCAAAGCACCACCCGGTGATCAGGGTAGGGCCTACATCAACCGCAGGGGCATCTCCTCCATCAACTGCCAGGTAATCTGTGATACCCAAGGCATTATAATGAATGTGTGTGCTGGCTGCCCTGGAAGATATCACGATTTCCACATTTGGCATCTGACGCAGCTGTACCAGAGATTTGCCAATGGGAACATCCTCTACGGTCACCTAGTGGGGGATGCTGGTTACACACTGGAGCCATGGTTGATGACACCCATCAGAAATGCACACACACCTGAACAAGGACACCATAATGTGGCACACGCACAGACCAGACTTATAATAGAGCATGTGTTTGGGATGCTCAAGTCATGGTTCCGGTGTCTGGACACATCCAGTGGAGCCTTGCAGTACTCACCAGCTACATGTACCCAAGTTGTTATGGTATGTGCCATGCTACACAATATGATCCTGTGGAAACAGCTGCAGCAGGAACAGCATGGGGCAGGGCCACACAGCCTCCCACTAATGCCAAGGCCTGCACAGGCACAAAGTGACTCAGAAGAGGAAGAACCTGAGCCTGCCCCAGTAGGCAGATGGGGGCATGCCCAGTATGCCGAGGCAGCAGCAAAGAGACAACACATAGCACATACACTGACACAGTAGGGACCTAGGAAATGACACCTCTCGCTGACTCACATACAGTAAAAGGGATGCGAAACATGACACTACCTGTGCTCTACCATGTATAGGGAGTGTACTATGTGCATGGGCTCCGGAACCACAGAACAAGGGGCGCCCCCCCCACCTTTGCAGCACTTGCAGCGTCTCAACCTTCCCAAATAACTTATTAGCATGTGCGCAATTGCGTCAGTATGCGGCGTACCTTTTTGAATACAGGATATCACACGAGGATTTACTTATTGTTATGCACTATGTCGTTTGGGCAGGCAGATTTCTTTATTCTTTCAGACTGCCATTAGGGCAGAAGGATTCATTCTCTTCCAACTGCGGAGCCATGGATTTCTTTATTCAACTGAAGAGCAAAGCCGTGGATTCGGATTTCTTTATTCAATTGCAGAGCCGCAGATTCGGATTCCTTCAAATTGCCGTTCGGGCAGAAGGTACTGTCTGCAGCAGAGGAGGTGTGTGTGTGTGTGTGTGTGTGTGTGTGTGTGTGTGTGTGTGTGTGTGTGTGTGTGTGTGTGTGTGTGTGTGTGTGTGTGTGTGTGTGTTGGCAGCTGATGAATCATAGTAGTCTGTATTTAGATAACTTGCAACATTTGTAGGCTAAGAAGTACAGGACTGCCATGTGATTAGAGTGACTGGGTAACAGCTGCTGCAATGTGACCATTTCATATTCATACTTAGAATGGCAGACTCTTCCTAGATCAGAAGTTAATTATGTGTTACACTCTCTCACTGTCTTCATTACTCATCCGTCCATGCCATTTTATGAAAATCTAACATTTAGTATGGCAGGGGAGCAGTGAACATTACATGAGCCGGAGAAAAACTCATGGGGAAATATCCGTGTTGCTTGACTTCTGTTGTTCTCCTGTGTTTTACTGAACTGGGAATGTGGAGAGGAGTCACAGTTTTTGGAGCAGCTAAACAGAAACAGTTGTAATTGTAATAAAGGCTGGTGTGGGGGACAAGCTTTTACACTATACAATGCATTAGCAGTTTTTCAAGATATTGACATCCATGTGGTAAGGAGAAGGATGAAACAGTGTATAGTGTGTGGAATGGCAGAGTCATGAAAGGGAGGGCATTCCAGATCAAGATAGGCCATACGGAGAAGCTGGGTGACAGACAAAGGTAAATGGTGACTCAAGTACAGTTATTAGTATTACTGCTCCAGGGCTGGGTTCTGAGTTTAAATATTAGCAACCTGATTATATCAGAAAGAGTCTGAATGTCCCCCTTTATTATGTGGGCCCTCTCTGGGCACTCTGGTTTCCACCTACATTGCAAAAATGCACTGTTTTGACTAACTGGTTACTTGCAAAAATGCTACTCCATTTATATTGTGGATATTTTCTTTCTAGGCCACATTTTTAAATTAATTATTATTAAGATTAACCCAGCTAAGAAAATGAATAAATAAAACTGTGGCCTTGCCATGTGGCTCAAGAAGTTAGGGGGGAATGAGGAAGTGTGTATTAGGTACAAAAGGCTGAGCTCACTAAGGATCATAGAATCATAGAAAGTTACTAGGCTAGTGGCCTAGTTCTACCCTTATTTCCATGATCAGCAGCTATTGTCCCTGTATAGCAGAGACACAGGTGGAAACCCCGGGGTGAATTTACAGTTAATCATCCAATCATCCAGACTGCATTTAAAGAGGACCAGTGAGGTGCTCTGTTTGACAAGAGTCTGTTTCAAAGATGTGGTAACATCTGGGAGACATATATGTCCCTCCAGTAGGTTCTATTAATGTCACATACCAGGTTAGGGTCTTTAGAGTGAGTAAACCGTGTGCCGTTTGACTTATGGATATGCAGCATTTCCAATAATGCAGGGTCAGCGATTGTTTTTTATGCAAGGCGGATCATCTCTAAGTAGTCTGTATGAAACAGAATAAAGTGACAGTGATTTCAGACGATCCACATAGGACAGATGCTGAAGACCTTGAATTTTCATTGTGAGGAATCTTTGTGGTCTTTTCAGTTACTGCAGGTGCTTGGAAAGGTACATACCAAAAGGGGCATTGTACTCAGTTATTGGCCTGATGAGGGAAGAGTGCAGGGAACTTCTTTTATTTCTGGAGGCAATGCCCTTACGTATGGGATGAGCAATACAAAGTGCCCTTCTTACCACTACAGAGACATGGTGATCAAAGGAAAGGTTGCTGTCATTCTGTGTGCTCAGATCTGTCACTACTGAGTGCATACGTAGGGTGTTGTTATTGATGTGGTAGTTAGCAAGAATATTGCTCTTACCGAAAGGAATGATAATAGATTTTTTTGCATTGAGTTTAAGACCAAAACTTTGGCACCAATCATTTGTTTGTGTAAGACCCTCTTGTAGGATGTTGACATTATTTGGAGATTCTATAACCGCTTCCAGTTTGCAGTCATTAGCAATCTTTATCAGCCACAGACCTTTAGTTTTTGCCTGTACTTTGAAGAATTAGCTTCCAAACAGTAGAGGTCCCAAGAATGATCTGTGTGGAACACCACTGGTTACAGTTCTGATGTGGGAGGTGGATTCCCCTATTTTGGGTTCTATCAGTGAGCCAGATAGCGACCCATCTAATGACATAAGAGTTGATACATAGTTGGGTGAGTTTGTCAATGATGCTGGGAGCCAGAATCATAGAGTGAGGGGCACCCCCCCATTGCGACGTCTCAACCATCCCAAATATCTCATCAGCACATGCGCAATTGCATCAGCATGGATTTGGATTCCTTCGAATTGCCGTTCGGGCAGAAGCTACTGTCTGCAGCAGAGGAGGTGTGTGTGTGAGACAATGCCCCCAACAGGATATATCTGGTGACTAGAGGTACACAGGCTCAAACCCTGCACCTTGGGTGCAGGTAAAAAGAGACTAAAGTCCCTAGCCACCATCACTTGTGAATTTATGCCTCAAATTTTTGTTTTGTTCTGTTCCTCATTAAATCTCTGTTTTTCAGGAGCAGTAAAACAAAACCTTTTATGCTAGCAATTTTCTAAGTTTATAAGATCAGTATTTGAAATGTGTCCCTATTTTGGGGCTGTATTCCCCCATTATTGGCTTTGTTCTGTATTTTTCTGCTAGGAGGCTGAGAGCTATGGTGATAAGTGAGAACTGAATTCACTACATGATAGCCATTTAAGTTTGTCTTCCTGTCTTTCAAGAAACTGATGATTTAGCTTAGTGGTATGTTGCGCTGACTGTAGTGCACAGGGTTCTGGGGCCAAGACTTGGCAGTGAAATGTACAGTGGTAACACAACATTTTATGCAAGCAACTTTCCAAAATTATACAAGCAATGTTTAAAATGTGTCCCTGGTGTTTGGCCTTTTGCCCCCCCCCCAATTGAAAATAAGTGCAAGAAGCTGTGCAACATTACACTACTGTGATTCATTTGTGTATATATATATATATATATATATATATATATATTTTTTTTTTTTTTTTTTTGCTTCATTCCCTACTGGAAAAATGTTCAAACAATAAATTTAAAATGCGCTCTAACTTAAGTCTAACAAGTGTGCTGTATTATACAAGGAATATAATTTAATAAAGTTAGGAAGGTGTATCAAAGAATGCATGTATGTTTCTTGTTTTATGCGCAAGGGGCCTCTGATTTGAAAACAGTCCAAAGGTAATCTTTATCCACCACTGGCCAGATGCATTTTCTTTGGATGTGGTGTGGGTTTAATGCTGTTTTAATGAATGTGAGTTTCAAGGGCAGAGAAGTTTTAATACCAAGTCTATTTTCATTGTGAGACATTATTGTTTTGCTTAGCAGATATCTGTTAGTGTCTGTGCACTGTGCTATAAAATGTAAAAAAATAAAATCCAGAAATGCAACTTGAATTTAAGGATGGGTAATAGAAAATGTACTCCAGGATTGCCCCTCATGCCACTAATGGATAGAGGCAGTTCCTAAATGCTGCATCCCTTATATGGGTCCCCTCAAATTATCTATGGTATGATCACAGTTATTCTCACTAGGGCTAATATACAATTATCAGCCATGGGATAGGTAAGACCAATCAGAAAATGTTAATTCAAGAATCAAGCACCAAAAGGGAACTGGTTAAACTTAAAAAGTCCTCCAAGTGAACCTATGTTGTGGTAGTAAATAGTTATAAAAAATTGCCCTTTTTAGATCACCAAGTGCCCCTCTCACCGTCCGCCCCCCCAGTCTTCAACAGCTTCCAGCGCCTTTGACTATGTGCATCCGACATAGGCAGCCCTCCAGCACCATCTGCAGTCCTGGCACGCCCACAAGGTAAGTCAATCAACCTACCAATTGCCAAATGGAGTAGAATGTGTCATTACCTGTATCTCTGGTATGGATGTGAGCATGCAAAGGAAATGGGTGGCTGAATGTTATGGCAGCAGAAAGTAGACACCCATAGTGGCACCATGACATCTCTAACACATACTGAAGTCACCATAGTAGCCAGTACTACACAGGGTGACAATACCCGCTGCAGGAAATGTGCTGGGCGACATGTGTCCATATGACTCACACATGCCAGTCAGGGAGGTTCACATACCCAACAACAGTCTCAGCAAGCAGGGCAGGTGTAGACAAACCCAAACAGATCCTGTGCTATGACCTCTGAATTATGCCTATGGTTTACCAGCCCTCCCAGGCCTACACAAACAGACTACAGCAGGTCAGGCAGTGGGATGTTAGTTCTGAAAGGTAGGAGGTCAGACACTAATATGTAGGCAAGCAAAGCTAAGATCTGTAGTACACTTGTATGCCTCTAGTCAGCATGATAGGTAAGAATAGAGAATGAAATGGAGTACCTGAAATACCAGTACAGTCATAGCAAATGTGTACAAGTGTCAGGTGTGCCCCCCCATCCTACATAGTAATGTAATAACAGTCAGATGTGCCCCCCAATCCTGTGTAGAAATGTAGAAATAGTCAGGTGTGCCCCCCATCCAACGTAGTAATGTAATAACAGTCAGGTGTGCCCCCCAATCCTGTGTATAAATAGTCAGGTGTGCCCCCCATCCTACGTAGTAATGTAATAACAGTCAGGTGTGCCTCCCCCCCATCTTACATAGTAATGTAATAACAGTCAGGTATGCCCCCCCAATCCTGTGTAGAAATGTAGAAATAGTCATGTGTGCCCCCCCCATCCTACATAGTAATGTAATAACAGTCAGGTGTGCCCCCCCAATCCTGTGTAGAAATGTAGAAATAGTCAGGTGTGCCCCCCATCCTGCATAGAAATGTAGTAACAGTCAATGTCAAATGATCGACGGATACCCTGCAGAAACAACATGCTACCTGTAGGTGTACAACACAAAGGTCAGCACTACAGTACAAACTACATGGACTTATCCACACAGTCAATACGGATGGGCATACTGGGCATGCTCATACACACAGAGAAATGAAGGCAATGTCAGTCAACAACATACTGAAAGGTCATACTGGGCATGCTAACACACTTAAACACATGAAGGCCATGTCTGAAAACACCAGTGGACCAAACATATCTGGCAGTCGCAGATGTTAGTGCAGACACTCCTCAGTATGCACCACTCATGCTTTGCACACACAGTGGATAGGAATACAGATATATATGTAAGGCAACACACTATAATAAGCCAAAGGTCAACGTACACAGATGTGTGGAAGACAGTGACTGTGACAAGGAGCCATCCAGGCCTGTCCCACACAGCACACAGCCAAAGGGCCACAACCACATGAAGTTCAGATGTCACTCACTGCAGATACTAGCCACCGGTATCTGTCAGCATTACAGACTATGTGATGCACGTGCTAGCTGTGCAACATGACTGTACAAGGAAGTAGTCATCTAGCAGTTGTATACATGTACCTGTGAAATATGACCCTGTGTGTGCGCACGTGTCGTGTCAATCTCTAGATGAATGGGTTATGGCCCATGCACACACACTGTCCTCCCCATAGCCCTACTATGACAAGCCTGCTGAGGTAATCCACTGTGAAATACACCTTTGGGAGAGTTGTAGCCCAGTAATCTCTGTGGCGTGTCCCATAACTGCATACTGCTGTAGTGTGATAAACCAGTTAGGTAGGAGTTCCAATCCTAGAGATGGCAACTGTGTGTGTGTGTGTGTGTGTGTGTGTGTGTGTGTGTGTGTGTGTGTGTGCAGAGAGCAACGCTTTTTAGGGAAGTCACACTTACTACAATTGAAATGCTCTACTTTGGCAAGGCTGCTGATGTCATCCACCTAGAAATCCATCCCTGAGAAGGTTGTAGCCCAGTCATCTCCATAGTGTGTGCCATAACTGTGTACTGCTGTAGTGTGATATAGACCCCTGTTTGGGTTCTATCCCCACCCATGGCAGTTCTGGATGTTCTGTGTGTGTTTCAATGCCTGTGTAAGGAGCAATGCATTTTAGGCTAGTCACATTCAGTACATTTTAAATGCCCTACTTTGGCAATCCTGCTGATGTCATTCACTGTGAAATACACCTTTGGGAAAGGGGAACTCCAACAATCCATGTGGTGCATCCTATAACAGCATCATGCTGTAGTGTGATATAGACCTCTGTTAGGGGTTCTGTACCCACACATGTTGGTTGTGGATGTTTTGTGTGTGTTTCAAAACTTTCAATGTCTGTGTAGGGAGCAATGCATTTTAGCCTAGCCACACTCACTACAATTCAAATGCCCTATTTTGGCAATCCTGCTGATGTCATTCATTATGAAATACACCTTTGGGGAAGGAGTTCTCCAGTAATCCCCGTGGTGTGTTCTATAACAGCTTCATGCTGTAGTGTGATATAGACCTCTGTTAGGGGTTCTATACCAACGCATGTCGGTTGTAGATGTTTTGTGTGTGTTTCAATGTCTGTGTAGGGAGCAATTCATTTTAGCATAGCCACACTTACTACAATTCAAATGCCATACTTTGGCAATCCTGCTGATGTCATTCATTGTGAAATACACCTTTGGGGAAAGAGTTCTCCAGTAATCCTTATGGTGCGTCCTATAACAGCTTCATGCTGTAGTTCATAGGTTCATAGGTTCATACTAGGCTATCTGCCCGAGGGCATTTACAAGCCTAGCCCATCGTTTTGTGGCTTACGCCACCCCTTTAGTATGGGGAACTATACCCATTATTTTGCTGTGCCTCTGTCGAGCAGTGACACTGAGGTAATCCCTGGGGTATATCTGCGATCTCCCATCCATTGGTCAAGATTTCTCTTGAACAAGGCCAGCGTGCTCTGCCTCACATGTACCGGATTCTGTTCCACAGCATAGGGAGTCTTTGGGTGATGAATCTATCCCTCCAGCACGCCATTAATAGCCGTGTCGAGGTTTAAGTCTCCCGCCTTGTGGCTCTGATGGATCTAGATTTTGAGGTGAAGCATATTCATCAAATCTGGGTTTGACATGGCCTTGTATGTTAGGCAAAGGTCACCTCTGAGCAAAGGTGTTTACTGAATAGAGCTGGAGTTCTTTCAGTCGGGCAGCATAGGATAGATTTTGAGACCCTTTATCCTTTTGGTGAGGAACTTTGTGGCCTCTCCAGCTGCTGCAAGTGTCGGTCAGATACATTCCAAATGGGGCATTGTACTCAATCATTGGTCTGATGAGTGATGAGTAAAGGGAGACTATAACCTCCCTTGATCTAGATGAGAATCCCTTCATGATAAGGTGGGCAATGTAGAAGGTCTTCCTAACTACTTTAGCTACATGGGTGTCGAATGACAGACTACTATCAACCTGGGTCCCCAGGTCCCTGATAACTTCTTCTGTGCTCAGTGGATTGCCTCCTATTTGGTAGCTAGGGTAACCTTGTTTTTCCCGGGGTATGACTATGCATTTTTGGCATTTAACTTTAGGCCGTGGCTCTGGCACCAGTTATCCGCTTCTGTGAGACCCTTCTGAAGGATATCTGTGTCAGATGTGTTTTCTACTATGGCGCCAGTTTGCAGTCATCTGCAAACTTTGTCAGCCATAACCCTCCTGTGTTTGCTTGTACTTCAGAAAAGTAGATGCCAAACAAGAGTGGCCCAGGACTGAGCCCTGTGGGACACCACTTGTGACAGGCTTTGAGTCTGACATGGCGCCAGCAACTCTGACCCTGTGGGTTCTGTCACTCAGCCAGTTTGCAACCCATCTTGTGATGTATGGGTTAACATTTAAGCTGATGAGTTTTTCAATGATACCCGAGTGGGGTATTGTATCGAAGGCCTTAGCCAGATCGAGGTAGGCTGTATGGACTGCCTTTCCCTCATCAATGGCTTTGGTGACTGTTTCGAAAAAGTCAACCAAGTTTAAAAGGCATGATCTGCCTCCAAAGTCTGCAAATTCCCAATGTCTTTATTTATGAGGTCCATTATGATCCTCTCCATGGCTTTGCAGATGAGGCTTGTCAAGCTAATGGGCCGGTAATTACCAGGGTCGGTGGAGGCACCGCCTTTGTGAAGTGGGACCACAGTTGCAGTGCGCCACTCCCTGGGTACGTATCCAGAGGTAAGACTTTGATTAAACAGCTGTCCTAGCTGTGGGTTTAATTCCTCATTGAGTTCGTGGAGCACACAGCCGGGGACACCATCAGGTCCCATGGATGCTGTGTTTTTGCTTTGAGAGAGCAGTTCTCACTTGGGCGCTGGAGATGTTTGGGGCTGCAATCATTTGGTATAGATTTCTCTCCTTTGGGGAGAAGTTTGCACTGAACCTGTCAGCCAGTATGTTGGCAATGTCTGTAGGATCAGTAATCTTCACATCATTTTGAACTAGTTCTGAGCATATCTGGGAGTTTCCTCCTAGGTTTCTAACATAGCTAAAGAAGGCCTTATGATTGTCTTTGAGTCTTTAGCTATTTTTCTCTCAAATTTGCTTTGGATGATTTTATGAGAGCTCTTAGTTTTTACTTATAGTGATCAAGGGTGTCTTACCTTTTAAGGATTTTGCTCTATCTTGTAGTAGCTTCCTCCTTTGTTGTAGAGTTTGTTTATGGCTGGGGTCCACCAGACTGGACGCTTGCCTTTGGTACAAAGAGTCTTTGTTTTGCTTGGGATTGCCTTATCCATGCAGTCCTGCAGGTGCTGGTAGAAGGCATTTGTAAGTGATTCAGCGGCTTGAGTACTGTTTTCCGCCGCTCGGGGCCTTAAAGGAGACCACACTAGTCTTTAGAAGTGTGAAGTCGGCTTTGGGGAAGTTCTTTACTGTGGTCTTTTTTATTTCAGGTGGGGGTGGATGAGGACCTCCAGCGAGATTAGTTTGTGATCTGATCTCACCAGTGAGGGGTATACTTCCGGTGTTGAACATTGTGCTCATGTTCGTGATGATGAGATCAGTATGTTATCTCCTCTTGTGGGAATGGTGACTAGTTGTTCCATGGCATTTGAGTTTATGAATTCCAGGAACTTTGGGCTAGTGTTTGGGCTTGAGTAGTGTTCCCAGTCTATATTTGGGTAATTGAAGTCACCTAGTATGATGGTGTTTGGTGATACATTTATCCCTCTAGTGTTTTCAGGAAGGCCATGTGAGGTTCCTGAGTTTGTGAGGGTGGCCTGTAACATGCTACTATTTGCAGAGCAGTCTTGCCTACGGTTAATTGCACCTGGATGGTCTCCGATGCATCATGCGTTGCCACCAGTCTTGAGGTGTGGGTGTCCTTGATGAATATGGATACCCTCC
Source organism: Protopterus annectens (assembly GCF_019279795.1). NCBI lineage: Eukaryota > Metazoa > Chordata > Ceratodontiformes > Protopteridae > Protopterus > Protopterus annectens. The sequence continues at coordinate 90,949,678 of NC_056740.1, read as the reverse complement.
TTTCTTGGTATTTTCCTGATTTTGGGGCCTGATATGAGGTAAAACCTGATAGCTGGGTGCTCTCAGGAGCCTTGAACCAGGTTTCTGTCACAGCACAGACATCGATGTTCTCCATACTGAGAAGGGCCTCGAGTCGTGCATTTTGAGATTTAGACTTCTGGCATTGAGCAGCATTACCCTTAGTTTATTTCCTTTTGTGTTCTAGGGTGGTAGGTTTAGAATTTGAGCCTTGCCTAAAAAGGCACTATGGGGTGGCAAGAGCCTTTGCCAATATCCAGAATCCCAGGGTGACAGGTGCAAGCCGTCCTTTGCGCAGCGTGGCTTGTCCAGCATGTCATCCCAGGCAGACAGATACTGGATCCCCTTTGAATGACACCAGTGTTTAAGCCAATTGTTAAAGCTGATCATCTTATCTCTGTATTATGGCATCATTCTTGGTCACGCAAGGATACTGCTCAAGGTCAGGGTCATACCTGCCTGGGCTACCTAATCAGAGAGCTCCTCAATGTCTCTTTCATGTAGTCCAAGGAGGTACGCTCAGGTCTTACACCAGCGTGGACAATGACTGAGTCATATTTGTACCTGCTGTTGAGAGAGCTGAGTGCTTGGTTAATGTGGCGGATTCTAGCGCCCGACAGACAGCTTACTGTGACCTTCTCCTTACTCAGTCTGGTGAGCGGACATCAGTGTGTCTGACTATGGAGTCACCAATGACTAGTGTGTCTGGCATTGTGTTTGGCCTTAAGGGCTGTGACTGTTTGACACTCTGACTGTGAGGTCTATGTGTTGCAGGTGTTGTGTTCTGAGGTGGTGGTTTTTGGGTGTCTGCTTTGGTGGCCTCTGCTGTTTTGGTAGATTTTTGATCAGAGCCTCAGTATGTCTTTGTGTGTTTATGTGTATGATTTGAGGTTGTAATGGTACTATGTGAGACTGGGTCTATAGTGTGTGTGGTAACCTTCTCCTCCTGACTGGTCTTGCCAGTCCTATGTTGAGAGCTCAGCCTCCAGTTTGGCGTTGCATCTCTGTATTTGTGTTTTGTGGGAGGAGGAGAGGGTTGTCTGTGTACATGAGGCAATTGTAACATTGCCTCAATATTCCCAGGTTCACCAGCTGAGCAGTAGATGACACTAGCAACTGATCCCTCGACATGCTAGAAGGATAGACAAAAAACTTTAAAAAAGATTCCGGGGGATGTGGGTGACCGAGAAATGGGGGGGTTGCCTTTTTGGGGTGCTATCTATAAGAGTGCCATGTTGTGCACACATATTACCAGATGATATAGACCTCTGTTAGGGGTTTTATATCCACACATGTTGGTTGTGGGATGTTTTGTGTGTGTTTCAATGTCTGTGTAGGGAGCAATGCAATTTAGCGCAGCCACACTCACTACACTTCAAATGCCCTACTTTGGCAATCCTGCTGATGTCATTCATTGTGAAATACACCTTTGGGGAAGGAGTACGCCAGTAATCTCTGCGGCGCCTACTATAACTGTGTAGTCCTGTAGTGTAATAAACTTGTTAGGTAGGAGTTCTAATCCCAGACATGACAGGTGTGTGTGTGTGTGTGTGTGTGTGTGTGTGTGTGTGTGTGATTGTAACTCCTATCCTGTGTAGAGGTGGCTGTGAATGTGTAACAACTGGGCCCAATGTGGAGCGTGTTTTGCAAATTTCTTATATGGTGGCCTCAGTATATATCACAAAGTCCACCGTACAGAAATAACAGATGTGAAATTGCCGAGAGGCTGGGGTGCAAATCCATACCCATACATGTGACATCAAAGCCAGGCAAACAAAGTTAGCAACCCCAGTATTACCCAGAGAACACTCTCAACCCATGTCTCATACACACACACAGCCACTATGTTGGTAGTACACTGCATATTGCCTACTGATAGTAACTATGGATTGATTGCAGTGGGCTACAGAGGACATGGCACCCTGTATATCTGTCCAATAGGCATGTACATGCAGACAGTGCACCTTCCCCATGTTCCCCACTGAACACCTGCAACACCTGTGGTGCCATCAAATGTGACCCAGAAAGGACATACTATGCCTGAAGACATGCCCTGTATGGACACATGCTACTGACACCAGGGAATGCCTTTAGCATGCTATCAATGTAGGTGCAGGGTAAATCTGTTGCCCATTACCAGTTCCCATCACATGAAGTCAGGACTGTCACATCTGGTAATATGTGTGCACAACATGGGCCAGACATCCCAGGTACATACATGGCAAGCAATGCACAGCATGGGCCACATGCAAGTCACCCAGGTGACTGGCTGGTGAATGCAATACCCACCTGTGTGGGCAAAGCCATAAACTACACCCCTGAGCCACAATGCAGACCATTGTCATGTGGCCTGATGCCAAGATATACCCATCAACTAGCCTTGTATAGCCGTCTGGCACAGTCGACCACCAAACCCCCATGAAGCAATGCACCCATGCATGTCAGTACTGGTACCCTGTGTGTGTGTGTGTGTGTGTGTGTGTGTGTGTGTGTGTGTGTGTGTGTGTGTGTGTGTGTGTGTGTGTGTGTGTGTGTGTGTGTTGTATTATGCGAATGATCGCATTCACACTCACCACAATCCCCACTGGCATACTGATGCATGCTGTCTGATGTCAGACACCTCCCCATACCCTTTGACCATATAACCTCTGTATGACCCCTGTGATGCATGTGATACCTACACAATAATGTGTTGTGGCAATCTCACTAGTAATGAGTTGTATTCCTGGCCCTGCCAAGTGTGTCAATGTGTGTGTGTCCCTGTGAGAACGTGGCTGTGTTGACGTTGGCACCTGTTCATGAGGACAGGTACGTGTACTACACCTTCCGTATAGCTATCGTATCCCTGTTGCAGATGTCACTCACCATCACATATACATTTTGAGGACTCCTCAACATATAACGTATGTGGTGCATCCAATAACTGCATAGAAATGTGATAACACTACATAGTCGTCAGGGATTTGATACCATGTGCTGGTAGGTGTGTGACACAGACATGCTTAAGTTTTACTCTCCCACCCCTCCCTGACTTGTCTTTGCCTTTATCTGCCTCTCTCACTCCCTCATTGGTGGATGTGGAGACCTACACCTACTTTGCTTTGGCAGCAGCATGTGCATTTTAAGTGATGCTCATGATCAGCTGATGGCTTCTGCATGAATTGCAGCCCTCCTCTTCCTGATAGCATGTGGAACAGCTTTGGTAACATTCCCAGAGCCAATTGCATGGAAACACACTCCAATATCTGGGAACATCATGTTGGTGTTGGGCCTTTTCATTCACTGTGAGCAGGAACTCAAGCTGTTGTTTGGCAAACAGCATCTCAGATAGATTGCTGATATACCTCTAATAACATACACTGTGGAAACAGAGAAACACACAGGAGGGGGATGTGCCTGACCTGACTACAGACTGTAAGTGCTGCTATACTGCATTTGAAGTAATGTTGGTTTAACAGGGTGTGTGTGAATATGGCTGCCCTACATGTTTTAATACCTGCCATGTCAGTGCTATGTTTATGAGGGATCCCCATCTGTAGGGTCATCTGCAGACTGGGCAGTGCTTAGTGCCTTTGGTTTCATGTGTTACCCACAGAGCATTTATCTGTGAACTGCAGAAGGTAGTGTGAGGATTGCAGTCTGTAGATAGTGAAAGCCGTGACAGTTACTGACTTCATATCCCTCATAGGACATATGTTGCAACAAACCCTGTTACAACAGAAAATGTATGAGGTTATCATGGCAACATGTCAATATTGGTACTGTGTATGTGCTTCCAGCCACAACTTTGTCAACCTTTGTACATATGTCATGCATTAAGAGGTGCATATGTGCTCTACACCATAATTAGTGACATTGTATCTGATAACAAGCCAGTGAGATATCTGACTGCTTCACGTTATGTACAGTAGGGGTTATAATTGATGACATAACCTGGACATTCTGTGGTTGTCTGTACTGTACTGAGGTCTGTGTACTTATGGTAAATGTTGACAGTGTGTGTATTGTTAATATGTACTTTGGCCTGTATGCAGACTGTGGTAGATGTCATTGTTCTTGGTCCTGTCCTATCTGATGTTACATGCTGCTCCACTGTATGTTACTGTATTGGCTTACATGTTTTTAGGGCCATACACACACATGTCCCATATGACATACAGGCATCTGACCACACTGTGTAGCGGTCCAGTGTATGTAGGGTTAGTGTGTGAGTGGCACATATGAGGATGGTGCTGAACAGATAGGCCATATACTGTAATATTATGCTAGATTACCATATGTGGCTGTGGCTGTGTTCACATTGGTTGTGGTTATGCACTTTCACACAGGTGTATCTTACCCTGTACTGTGACATGCCTGTAGAGCCTGCTATATATACAGGTGCATGTGCATTCCCCCATAGGAGATGTAGGCCAGTGTTGAGCCAGTCTGCCTGTAACCTGCACAGTGTTTAGTTACATGCCTAGCAGCATAGTGTACTTACCCAGTGAGATGTCATGTCCAGATACTTGCCAGGTGTACTGCTGCCGGGCCTCCCTTAACAGTTATGTATGTCAGACAGAGCAGTGGGATGCTGTACAGATGTATGTCAATATCTACTGGGTAGTATGTGGCCATGTCATCTCTGTACCAGTGGTTATTATGTATCAGGACAGACAGGGGTGTGTGAATGCATAACGTATGAGGGCAAATGTAAACAAGTCGTTATGTGTTATACCCATCTACATGGCTGTTAACATCCACATTGTCAGGCTTGGTCCACATCTTTTGCACTAAGGGGTTCTGTTTATACCTCTGGACTGTCCAGAGTGTGTCAGAATGTCCACATATATTGGCCAATATTTCTGCTGTAGTCCACAGGAGCATTACATGCTAGCAGCTGTACTGTACTATGATGTCTTTAGGATGTCTGTCAGTAGCCAAAGGCGCACATGTGAAAAGGAGATATGACCTCCCATACACACCATGTCTGTGAAGACAATCCTTATTACAGTAGCAATAGTTTACTAACATACCTGCTATACATACCTGATATCCCCTTGCACTATGAAGTTGAGACTATAGGGGCTGAGGTAGGGCTATACTCCATGTTCAGGACATATGGTGAAAATATATGAATATATAATTATCCAGATATCTATATAGATATTTATACATATACATATCGACATATATAGATGGGTATGTATATGTACATAGATATACATATACACACCCAGATATATACATATACAGAGCAATATATGTCTACACATATACAGATAGTGATACATATGCAAATATACATATGGATATCTACATCTATATGGACAGTAGTAGGTATATCAGGAATAGATATGTATGCACATATAGTGATAGATATCTACATATATACCAACATAACTAGGTATATCTGTACACATAGGATGTGCATACATATATATAGCTATATACACATACACCTATATATACATATTCGTATATCTACATACACACACACACACACACACACACACACACACACACACACATATATATGTGTGTGTGTGTGTGTGTGTGTGTGTGTGTGTGTGTGTACATACAAAGAGATGTACACATGGCCATATATATGTAGCACTATACAGATGTGTATACAGACATATATATGAGTATACCTGTGTATGTACATGTAGACATATATAGACCTGCTATATGTATATGACCATATTCCTGTCATGAGTAAGCATCATGGTTGTGTATACCCTCCCACATGTATCTCACCGTATGTATCTTCTATGTACACATTATGATAAAACAACATATGTGATGCAGCAGTCATATTAATAACAAGGACTACACAATTTAGGAACTACAGGCAAATGTTCAATATTACTCAATATATGTATTGACAGCTGTATTGGTAAAACAACAGCAGTCTTCACAGTGGTCATGGTGTAGTGGTTAAGTGCTGTGACTTCAGTGTAAAGGATCCTGGGTTCAAGACCTTTAAGGGCTGTTCATTTTGTTGCTGGACAATACAAGGGCTGTTAGAATACAGAGTGGTTAAGGCAGGTTTGAGCAGCTTTAAGCATGTCTGCATGGGTTTGTGTGAAGCTAAGTGGTGCTAAGCTATGGGTAAACATATGGGCACTTATACAGTGTAAACAGTGCTTACCTGTGCGCAAATCAGCTTAGTTGTTATATTGCAGCAATGTTGATACTTGCTAAGCATAGCTTAGCCCTGGTAACCAGGATAAACAACCCAGTCTGATAACCTGTAATAAGTGTATGTAATATCATGTACATTACATGCGCCTATGTGCTGTCATTACAGTAGCAAGGGGTGTGAGTGCCATGTGTGGGACACCTACAACACAAATGGATAACATTATAGGGACTGCAATCAACCAGTGTTACTAACAGCTATAATGCATCATTGCTGGACGGCTGCACTACTCGCCAAATATGCCTTACACTCTACTCCCTACAACATGGAACACTTATGGCAGTCATGGCTTAGTGGTAGGTCATATAGACTAATGTTACCAAGGTCCTGGGTTCGAGACTGGCAGTAGAAATTTAGGGGTTGGGAGGGTGGCCTAATGGTTAAGGTGTTTGCCTTAGAAACACAAAGTACAGGGTTTGAGTCTCACAGGGGATAACTGGCTAGGCTTAAAATGGCTCATAAGGGCAGTTAGCCTAGTACTAACCTATAACCTATGAACTATGAACTGCAGTACTGTGGTACACTGTGGTACAGTCACCGTGTGCATCAGAATCATATCAGCCTGTCCCTGCATTGATGGTATGGATGACAGGGATGTGGTACAGGTATCATCATATGCACAGGCCATCCTAGTGCTGGTACATGTACACCTACAACACAAATGGATAAAATTATAGAGACCACAACCAACCAGTGTTACTAGCAGCTATAAGGCATCATTGCTGGATGGCTATGCTACCTGCCAAATATGCCTTACACTGTACTCCCTACAACATGCTACACTGTAGTACTGTGGTGCACTGTAGTACAGTCACCATGTGCATCAGAGCCATATCAGCCTGTCCTGCATTGATGGTATGGATGACAGGGATGTGGCACAGGTATCATCATATGCACAGGCAAATGGATAACATTATAGAGCCCACAACCAACCAGTGTTACTAACAGCTATAAGGCATCATTGCTGGATGGCCACACTACCTGCCAAATATGCCTCACACTCTACTCCCTACAACATGTTACACTGCAGTACTGTGGTACACTGTTGTACAGTCACTGTGTGCATCAGATATCAGCCTGTCCCTGCATCAATGGTATGGATGACAGGGATGGGGCACATGTATCATCATATGCACAGGGTATGATGTTGGTTTGTCAGAGGCCGAGGGTGGGACATACATTTGATACCATGTGTGTGGGTGAGGGGTGTACTGTGGGGAGCTGGGCGAGGTGATGTGGTATGTGTAGGTATGGAGTTGCCCTAGGTGTGTTTGCATAGTGTGTGTGTATGCATGCATACAGTTCTGCCATGTGGCTGCCCTACACAGGTGTTTATGGACAGCTGCAGACCATACCTGGCAGGGTGTGCAGTTCACTGCCTCCGGCCACAGGCACATGGACCGTGCTTGCCAGGGGTTCCACGGGCATGTCCAGGTACAAGCCTCAATGTGCTACTGTCACCTGCTGATGACATTTGTCCACTGGTACCAGGTCCCTCCTGGGACTGGCCAGGACCATGTGAATATGGCCTGCTGTGGTGTGGTGTGGTGTGGGCAGCATACCCCCTGCACTGCCGGAGCTGCTACTGCCACTATGGGAGCCCCTTGGTGTCCTAGCATGTCCACATTGACTGCCAGCTGCTGGTGTTGCTGGCCCACGTCCACGTGGGCATCGCTGCATCCCCACCACATGTTGAAGCACGGACACACCATGGCAGAGGGACCATGACCCACCTCGCCACCTGTGGGGGAAAACAATAAACTCACTTTAAAACCTGTACAGCATTTCCTAACAGTACACACACACACACACACACACACACACACACACACACACACACACACACACACACACACACACACACACCTCCATAATACCTACCTGTCAATGGCTTTACAGACAGTCCCATGTATATGTCCATGTGTTACCCCATCCTGCATCACACTTGTTAACATGCACACATTGATACCACTCATTAACATCACAGTCCTCTAAATGCCCACACAAGCGGCCACAACACAAGGCCTGTTGCTACTTTACCTGCCTGACCTGTGTGTAGTGGTTTTACATGGCCTCACTGCTGTCATTCGGTATGCACCCTCTGTATGCTCGGAAATGATGTGCATGGCCCCTATATGTGTGGGCTACTATGTTGTATCCATAATATCTCGCACTGGTGTGTCATGTGTATGTAATGCTCAGTACATGCCAGATATGCTGCTCCTTCAGCCTATCATGTGACAACTGTAATATTTGGATACACTCCCTGGTGTTGACTAGTACTTCCCCAATGCATCAGTAGAGCTGCATACATGGGTTGCAGGTGTCCTCTCTGCTGACTGTGATATTAAGGGTGTACCTGGTGTCTACATTCCCTCTGGATGCCTGTTCTATGCTACAGACCAAATTACACTATTTGCTGTCCTGTGATTACACACATGACAGGTATTCCTAGTGTGTAATGTGGCAGTCCATGTCCATGTACTGCATGGTCCCAAAGGGAGGTACAGATGTATGAACACCCCACAATCACACATGTGCATACATGGCCACCCACACAAACACACACATGCACACACGCATCTTACATGTATCTACCTCCCTCCACTTCACCAGAGTGATCCTGCAGACAAACTAACTAACCACCAGGATGCACACACACACACACACACACACACACACACACACACACACACACACACACACACACACACACACACACACAGGTGAGGTTGCACAATGATAGTTCACTCAGTCCTCCTATTACTCATCTGCCAACATGCAGAACATATGGTACAGAACAGCATGCAGTTCAGCTATAGTCAATCCAATCCATGCTAGCAACAGTATACAAGTGTGTGATGCATGTGCTGTGTCACCAGGTGATGCCCCTTCCCCTGGATACCACTGCACCTATGTACACAGTATTGCTGTGCACCTGTTCTGCACCTGCCACAAGTGTACAACCCATTGCAGAATGTGTAGTACTGTGTCAGTTATGTCTGCTTTACTTCTCACAGCCCCTATGATTTTCAGCAACACATACCTGGGATGATATGTGGACAGTTGTCATTGGTGAATGCCTGATGCCTGTTTTACAGCTGTCAACATCAACAGACCATGTATGACCACTGCAATACTCTTACACTGATGACCATTAGAGCATACTGTGGCTATGGGGGTGTACACCTTTATTGATTTGACACACACATCCTTGATCTGCCATGGGATCACATCACGCATAGCTTAGCAGTACACGAGCCCGATATGTGACATATGTCCTGTACTTTCACATGCAGTGTCTACAGATTGTGTTAGGTGTGCTGCTGCTGCTGACCACAGTGCATACACACCATGTGGGCATATGTGTGCACACCCTTATCATGACGGTTTATCACATCTCTTGTTGTGTGTACTACAGCAGTCACTGCTCTTGGCAGGGGTATACCAGCATGGGCCATCTGCATTTGCCAGTGTATGTTCAGTCTGCCCTACACATGTCCCCCTATTCTGCATTATTGCAAGGTCTACTCATGTGCACATCCCATGGTGTTCACACAGTGCCATCACTATTGCTGTGTGGGTAGGGTTACAGCTGCCACAAGTCCTGAACCTGACTATGTGCAGATAGAGCCATTCCTACCATCCTTAAGATCCCTGCTGCAGTGCACTGGTGTGTTATGCTGAGACCCCCCCCCCTTTCAGTCTTTATGCAGATGCATGACAAGTAAGCCCTACACTTGTGTACCACTTTGCAGTGTCCCATACACTGAACACCACATGTTGCAGCCTAGACCCAGCTGATAATGTGGACTACTGTAATGCCTTATGCCATAGTGTATCTCTGCAGCAGTTGTCATTGTCGTACAGATATATACACTGGTGTTGCACTGTATATGGGTGTTGTTCCGAACATATCACTACTGTAGGCCATGTCTACCACCAGTATTTTACTCCCTGTGGACACATTTCGCAATGACAGGATGTTAGTTATCATGCATGTGTCTGACATGCGTCTATATCACTTTATCGAAAGTTTACTTAATCGAATCAATAAAGGTCGAACTTTATTGATCGATTAAGTAAAACATTGAATAACGTAAAAAAAAAAAAAAAATTAAAAAAAAAAACTAAATGGATTAGGCAGGGGCAAGTCCCCCTGCACCCTCCACTTAAATATACCAACTCTGAGACCGCAGTACATTGAGGTAAATGGAAATCTCCCCTTAAGGAGATTTCCATTTACTTGCACAATGTTCTTCACTTTCGATATTGTCATGCCGACAATATCAGACTTGATATTGTCAGCTTATGACAACATGAAGTAGACCCTCTCACATACCCTTCCAATACCCCATCATGGTCATCTGTGTGAGACCGTGCATTTCGCAGTAACAGTACATGCACATGTACAGCATGCATTCAGGGTAGGTGTGTTAGATGAGTGCATGGAATATACCACCACCATTACATGCCCGGTGTGTTGGCAAGCATCTACATAAAACATACTCACCAGCTACAGGCTGCTGCCTTGGTGGTATCCCCAAGGGACCTACATAAGAGAGTGAGAGATGCAGTGTCAGTGGCCACACCTGTGGCAGTGCTACAGGGTGGGTTCTGTATTATAATACATCAATGGTACATTCCCATTATACTACCAATTCTGGACATCTGGTTATCACTACAATGCAGCAATACAATATATCTGTGACATGTCAGATATGCATGATCTACCTGTACCAATGTGGATGTATACACAACAGTGGTCTACTGATGTGCACTGTGTCCTTACCTGCATGCTCCTCGGCCGGTGTGTGGGTGACACCCACCTCCACGATGGAGTCCAGTGGTTGTTGGCTGTCCAGATGGGCAGGTGCCACGAGGCTGGCCAGGAGCTCCTCCACACATGTCAGGGGGGGATGGATGGCATGCACCCCCCTGTGGTGAGGTGATCCCCTCGGACTGCAGCAGCACGCTGACGGGCATTGCGAAGCAGGTCAGTACAATGATGCCAGACTTGCTCATAACTGCGGTTGTGCATTCCAACATTATTGACCCTGTGGACTAGTTCGTTTAACAGGGCAGTCCGCTCCTGCTGCTCATGTGTGGCCCTGCCAAACAGCACTGGATAGTGCTGGATCAAGTGAGCTGTCAACACTTCATTCTCCACATGGGAATAGGTGGGCAACCATGCATGTGCCATCTTGGCTGAAAGACATAAAGATGGAAACAGGTCTGAGCAACTCATACAGCAAGGTTACCACAGTTTGTTATCAGCTTCAACAAACTGTACACACAACTCATTAGGTATGGTTACTGCTTACCTACCGGTGGGACAGATATTGTATTGTACCACACTTTCTGCTATACACACACACACACACACACACACATATATATATATATATATATATATGTGTGTGTGTGTGTGTGTGTATGTATATCTGTATCTGCATATATGTGTCTGTGTATATGTATCCTGGGAATGTTGATAGCTTCCACATTGTACATTTCCTATGGGAGCCAGACTGTACTGCATGATATGCTAACAACACCAGCCTGACATCATACAGGTGGGATGTAGTACTGTTAAGATCGTATGCCCATGTCGTGTCAGGTCCTGGTTATGGGATCTGCAACACTTGGTAGTGTATTGCAGGGTGGACGTGTTTGGCTGTGGGGAATATACCTATTCGTACAAGAAGTATATTGTTTGGGGCCTCTCAACCCCATTAACGGTGTATGTGGACATATATATTTTAGTTAATTTCCCATTGTTATCTACAGATGTATGTCCATATATACCTATATAGATATATATATATAGCTGCTTATATATATATATATATATATATATATATATATATATATATATATGTATATAATATATATAAACATATATATATATATATATATATATATATATATATATATAATTTACACATATAGATATGTTATATCTGTTTACATGTTAATATATTTACACACACATACATCTAAATGTTGGAATACATTCTCTTTACTGTTGAATGACTGGACTGGATGATATGTTTTTGAAAACATCAGGGTTATGTATATGTGACATGGCTTAGTGGTAAATCACTTTGGCTATGGAGTGCAAGGTCCTGGGTTTGTGCCTTGTAGAGGCTTTTTATTTTGTTGCTGGGCAGAACACAGCCATTGGATACAGAGTGATTAAGGCACTTTAAAACAGTTATAAGCAGGTTTGCATGGAGGTAAGCACTGATAACTTCCAGTTACAGTTTCTTATACTCAGTTAGCTTCTAAAGTGCTTAACCTGTGTAGGCATAGCTTACCCCTGTGCAAACAGGCTTAAACCACTTAGTGCTGCTTAAAAGTGCTTACTCCTGCTTACCCCCATGCTATTTTCTTTAAAAGAAAAGAAAAAGGGGTTGATAGGAAAGTGGTGAAAAAAGGGGCACAAAGAGGGAAAGACAGTAGGGAAACTAGCCAGGGATGTGCAGGAAGGGTGTAGGGAAGGTCCATAGCTGCCCATTTCTTCTACAGCAACAGCTGTACATATACACCGAACTTGGAGGTAGATTTGGACACTCAAACCCCTGGGACGGGGTGAGGACAACAAATATAAGTTGTGATGCCAGTTAGACCAGATTTCATGTGCCCAGTGGACATGTGTGTGAAATGGACAGCTATGTATGGGGCGAGATATTTTTGTGGGAACAGATTGCCCTTTTTTTTTCCAGGTGAGAGTGGGATTTTGGGGAGAGGTAGTAGGTATATTTGGGGAGGTAGGTTGGGTAGGTTGACAGACAAGACAAGACACATACAGGGGTGGTATATGACACATGTGGGGGATAAATACCTTGATGAGGGGGTGTTGGGTAATCAGAAGCCCACAAGCCCCTAGTGGTAACAGTGGGACTTAGGTCCCCCCCATGGGCAAGTCACTACTGCACCTTAACAGCCAAGAAGGTGGCTGTGCTGGGGACTGAGTTGCACAGCCAGGCTGACTCTCTAATCGCAACAGGCGGCCCTCAAGCTGGTGTGTAGAAGATCACCAAACTGCTGGTTGATCTCTCTATGCACCCCAACCCTGACCTGGTGACAGGTGCCTGTCTGCGCCCACTCCTGGGGGGGGTGAGCCCCATCCCCTGAGGTGGTTCCACCCGAAGGTGGCGCAGAACCAACAGACAGGGAGGTCCCGGGTTGGGCCCCAGACATGTTGGTGCTTGGTGCCACGGTCATCTGAGGTGGGACAGGTGAGTCCACTGGGACCGGCCTTCCCAAGCGTGCTATAGTGTTTAGATTTCATCATCAAATGTGGGTTAGTAATAGTCAACACATTCCAGGGTTAGATATAACAGCATGCATAGATATTCCCATTAACCCAGACACCAGATACGGAACAGTTGCATAGCAAACAGAACACATGCATATATGGGACTACAGTGCCACCAATGTTGGTATAATTCCATATAGCACATGCATGGGAACTATTAAAATATTTATCAAACAATTGGATATTATCAGAATATACGTGTCATTATATACCAGTTGGGGTGGGTATGTTGAATATTGTTGGAGATAGTATATTCCTGTAGTCCACATTACTTTCCTAGTCAGTGCTGTTATCTGTACCTTACAAGTCTTACTACATTACCCTATAGCCTTAGTTTGGACAGTGAAAAGCACCAACAAGTGAACCAGGAATCCAGGACGCCTATGGTATAATGCAAAAACAATCCATCTTTATTTGAACAACCAGTTTTAGCGCTTTCATCTCTCTTACAGAGACTTCATCAGAAACAAAGTGCTGTAATTGATGAAACCTTTAAATACTGTTCCAATTAATGACATCATATAGTTAATACAAAATTTAAAACAATAGATACTCTTTTATTAAAAAAGCCTGTTTTAACTGACTGCTAACCATACTAGAAATTCTATTGGCACTAAAAGGGTCTCTTACATGTGAATAATGTATTAAAAATTCATGTTCATGTTGTGAACAGATAAAATTCAAATGTTAAATCATATCTATATGCACAAAAATGTAGATATATGCATGTATAATATTTCTAAAAAAAATATAACAATATAAATTTTGTACAATGATATTCTTATTAAAAAAATACTAAAAAAATATATATTCTTAAAAATTGTAAATACTTTAAAAATACTATAAAATTTGAATGTGAATTATCTTGACTGTCTAATCTAATGATTTACAAATGGTTTGCCCTTTCAACAAGTAAAGGTACCAAGGATACTGAATCATTGAGACCTGGGGGTAACATTGAGACAAGTCTAAACTGCCACTGACTTTCTTTCTTTTTTAAAAGATTTTTCCAGTCACCACCCCTAGTGTCTATATTAACTGTTTCCAAGATGCCAAACAAAAATTTTACAAAACCTTCACACACTATACTGTGTTTATAAAGGGCATTTGTACTTTTACAGTTTTTTATATCATTTAGATGTTCATAGATTCTGTTTTTAAACGGACGTTCAGTCTTACCCACATAGAAGTGTTTGTAGGTGTAACATGAAGCCAAATAGACAACACCCCTAGTATTACAGTTACCTTTTGATAAATGTACCATACTTTTCATAAAATTGTCCAACACTAAGGTGGATTCGATATTGATGAAAGAACAATAATGGCACATACCACCTTGCTTGTCAGAAAAGGTGTTGCCTGTCTTTTGTTCTAATAATTGTTTCATGTTATAACCTACTCTGTTCATGAATCTGGGTTTACTCCCCAACTTTTGGTATATAACATCGTTGGTTCTGAAGATGTTCCAATTTTTTTCAAAAATATTTTTGATAGCTGTTGTTCTAAAATTGTATGTCAGGACACAGGCAGTATTAAAATTACTAGTAGTTGATAATTCATTTCCACTTGTATTATCTCCTATATTTAATATTGTCTCTGAAGAACCAAGTAAGGGTAAGTATTTATGCCCCCATTGATTATAAATATCCTGCAAAATAGAATTAATAAAGTCCCTAGGGTACCCTCTTTCTAAAAACATTTCCCTTAAAAAAATAAATTCATTGTCCAAGTCTTCCTTGTTAGAGGTCATCCTGGCAATTCTAATAGCTTGCCCTTTAATAATACTGACCTTTTGTGCTAAAGGATGGTTACTTTCAAAATGTAAGTAAGAATTACAGAATGTTTTTTTTCTAAATATTTTAGATTTAAACCGTTTGTTTTGGTTATCTTTAATTATAGAAGTATCTAAGTAACTGATACTAGATGTACTATACTGAAAGGTAAAAGACAAAAAGTCAGTACTAGAATTAATGTGATCTAAAAACCTAGAAATGTCCTCTACCAAACCTCCCCAAAGGATGAAAATGTCATCCAGGTAACGGAGATAAAGTTTGATATTAGACCAAAATGGACCTTCAAAGCTTTGGTGAACCTTAGTTTGGACAGTGTTATAGCTGTCGTCATCATGACACATGAACCGGTTTTAACTGCAGTGTACACCTCTTACCTGGTATACCTGTGGAGGGAATTTTTGGTTAACACTAACTAACTGTTTCTACACATACTCCCAGATTCCAGGTTGATGTTGTGCACATAGCTATCCAACTCTTTCTGCACAGACTCTGGCCATGTGTTGACCACATGCTGGTGTGCTGGGACATATCTAGAATATTGCCCTCTTCCCCCTTTAGTGACCTGACACACACCTATACATGCTTTCCTACACAGTTATATTATGTAGCACAGTGTGGGTGACAGTGACCAGTGATACTTTATTATTCAGAGAAAATGCAACACTCACAATTCCCTACAATACCAGAGTGAACAGTACCAGTACAGGTTATAATAGTCTATATTTCTCAGCACATTGTTTGTATCCAACGTACCTGTGGGAGCAATGTTTCTTAGCACTACCTGACTGTTGCCACACAAAGTTCCCGATTACACATTAGTGTTATGCACATACATCTCACTCTGTTACTGTACACACTCTGGTCACAGCTTCACAACATGGGAGTGTAGATAGGATATACTTGAAATATTACTCTCCTAACAGTTTGGGGGGGGGTGCTACAGTGACAGGTGTGTTCTCGTAGATGTTTGGCAATCACTTGTATTCCCTGTTTGCTGGCTAAATGTCTGGATCAACCCACAGACTTACCAGGCGGACAGGGGAAAGGCAGCAGATATGGGCCCATATACTGACATTCTGGCCTCATCTGTACAGTTCTGGGGTATGATTCTGTATGCAGCCTACTTCCACTCCCATGATTCAAACCATGGCTGTGTCTGTTACAACTTAAACACTGTCCATCACAGTTGTGTCTGCTATATAGATATTGCTGTTTATCTCCTATCTGCTTTCTGTCTTATTAATCCCCTGTGCTTTTGCATCCTGATGTTGTATTACAACACTCTTATACATATTTCCTAGACAGTTATATGTTGTGGGACAGTATGGGTGACAGTGATGTGTAATACCTCATTATTCAGAGCAACTGCATATCATTCTTGTATTTCTGGGCACAGTGTTGGTATCTGACAGACCTGTGGGAGGAATGTTTATTAGCACTACCTGAATGTTCCCACATACAGTACCAGATTCCACATTACTAGTATGCACATACATCTCACTCTGTTACTGTACACACTCTGTCCACAGCTTGACAAGTTGGAGTGTAAATGGGACATACGTGGTTTCTTAGTCACATAAGGTATTGGGGAGTTGCTAGTGTGCCAGCTTTGTTCTCATAGATGTGTGTCAATCAGTTGTATTTCCTGTTTGCTGCGTATACATATGAGATCATCCCACTGATTTCCCAGGGGGATAGGTTGATAGGCAACAGAAATGGACCACTTTACTGGACATTCTGGACATATCTGTACAGATGTGGGGTATGATTCTGTATGCAGACTACTACCACTGGCAGGATTCAAACCATGGCTGTGTGTGCTAAAAAAACAACAGTTCACATCTCAGTTGCATGTGCTATTTGATTTCTGTTGTCTGCATCTTCCCTGTTAACTGTCTATGTCTGTCTCAGTTGTACTAAATGGCCTCTGGGGATTAGACCTGTCATATACAGGCATTTCTACACATTCAATTTATGGTGCACGGTGTGTGTAACAGTGCTTAATACAACAGTATTATTGCATGATTGCAAATCTACATTACCATATGATACCAGAATATACAAGTGCAGTCCAGCAGTTAAACCTGTTTTGTCAGGTTATCACACTTTAATTGACATACAAACAATATTAGACTTTTCCTGCCATATTCTCTAGTGTATGCAGTACTTTCCTTAAACAATACAGATTTTATACAGGCAATTAATTTGCTACTACTTTTATTTTTATTTCATATGACAGTAAATGCATGAGTATTACTGACCTGCCTCGCATCATAACCTTGCCAGGTGACTGATGTGGGCCTCCTGGTTCACGGCCCTCTCCATTGCAGCTGTGGGGGACATAAGAGGAATATTTAGCCATACCTATCCATGATAAACCTGAGCTGGCAATTATTACACACATACTGGGGTGATACTTACACACAGCTGGAACATCCCCTGCTGCTCTAGCCTCTTGGAGCCACTATTCCAAGAGGTCCTCCTTACACCGCTTCAGGTCGGCATAGTAGTGCCTGACCTGCTCACCAGTTCAGGGTATGCCAGTGGCACTGGTAAGGTCACGGGCGAGTCAGTCCCAGGCCTCCACCATATATTGGGAGCCCTGGTACTGACCCTGCAGCAATCTCTGATCATGGTCTTTGACAAGGAGTCCTGCCATGACCTTGGACTCCTGGTTGCACCAGTGCTGCACCCGAAAGCGCACACCTTCTCCCCTTACTGCTATAGTGCTTGCAATGGGAAGCTACAACCAGTTATGAGATGTATTCCCACCTCTTTGGTTTAAGTAGGTCTGATTTTCCACACTTTTCCATGATTGGCCGGTTTTGAAAAGGCTAAGCTATGGGGAAACCTGCTTACATAAGGTTGGCATTGTTTAAAGGGGTATACCGCTGGGCACAATGAGTTAGCTGGCCTACACATTGCTTACACCTCCTATGCTGGCCTGTGCAATGCTTAGCATTGCTTACATTAGACTTTGCATTTTGATTCCTTCTTGGCATTGAGTTATTATTCATTACACCTTATATGTATGCCTGGTATCCATGATTAATGTGTACGTATACTCTATGGGGTCCTTGTGTTTTACTGGGGACTTCAACACTCATTTACAATTACACCTCACTTCTGGGCTTACTGCTGTACTCCAGTTCACATATTTATGTTATTTAGTGGGTTATGGAACATATGACTGTATACTGATTCCTTTCACAGGTTCAGTTTGGTTTTCCTATGGTGAGGACTTGTTTGCTGATACCTCATTTTTCTGTACTTCTGTGATGGCTTGGTGGTTAACTACTGTGACTATGGTGTATAGGGTCCTGGGTTCGAGACCTGCATGCTTGTTTATTTTGTTGATGGGCAGAACAAGGGCCGTTGGATACAGAGTGATTAAGGCACTTTTGAGCAGTTGTAAGCGGGGTTGCGCAATGATAAGCACTGCTAACCTGCAGTTATATCTGCTTAGAGAGAGTTAGCTTTAGAACTGCTTAACCAGTGCAGGATTGTTTACCACCATACAAACTGGCTTAAGCTTGCTTACTAGTGCTTATATATGCTTACTACTGCTTATTTGTGCTTAAACCTGCTTACTAGTGCCTTATTCATTATGACACTGACACCTCATATGTGCATTTACTGCAGTACTCAAGTTCATAAAAATATGTTATTTAGTGGGTTATGCAACATAAATATTACTCATAACGTGCTTTGCCATGGAAAATGAAATGTGCTGGAAAAGGACTTGAACCGGGAATGCCTGCTCATAAGGCAAATGCTCTGCCCACTACACTATTGCTATGCTGTTTCATTTGCATATATCTTCCTTGTTATCCTCTTCAGCCATTTAAGCTGCATTAACCGTAGCTAAGTGGTGGGCACACCTGCGCACCTATCGTTAGCTTTCATGGAATTTGTAAAAAAATAAAATAAAATGGTTTGTTCATATTTATGTGTGCTTTTGTTGCTGTTGTACACATGGGGACTGTTGGTTGGGATATGCGGACACCTATGAGTGGTCACATTCATTTCTGACCCCTATCTGCTGTTCTTCATTGCGGGGGCATGTGTATTCTGAAAGCTCTGCTCTCAGACATGCCCCCTGCACTCTTACATGCTCTGTGTAAGCCTAAGAGCTCAGGCAGCGCGCCTCATTACTATGCATAGTGTGCTGCCATCCTGCTCCTAAACGGCTGCCTCCATGCAGGACTAAGTTAGTCTTGTACGGAGGAATAGTAAATCCGGGGGAATATTTCAGTAAGCAGGACTTCTTCAAATGCTCCAAAACTAGCACAGTCCATTAATTCACCAATCCCTGTTAATGTACTCTAATATAAATATCTAAAATGAGCTCCAACTACCTTCTTATGTAAAAAAAAATCTCCAGTAAATAGCTTACTATCTCATCTGCACTGCAATTGCTTTCAATCACCTTCACTAATCCTGTCATTCTGTTCATTTCATACTCAAGCTGTCTACCCAGTTCTTCTTTAAATCTTAAGTTCCTAAAGCTGCTCTCTTTCTTCTGCTCAGCTGCTTCTGCTTTTCTCCAACCTAATGACCTTCTTACAGTCTACAGTTTCTCACCACAGCTAAACAGTTGGCATAATGGTTAAGGTGTGTTCCTCACAGACAAGGCACAGGGTTTGAGTTTCAGCTCTGAAAAACTGACTAAGCTTAAAATGACCTGCAAGGGCATCTAGCCTAGTTCTGTATTCCTAAATCATATCACATGTTGTAAATATATTGGAAAATGGCCATAACATGTTTTGTTTGCTGGTCACTTGTGCTTGTTTGCTGTAAATTACTTGAACAATTGTGATGTTAAGTGGCCTATGTTTTTGATTTGCTGTATATTACTGATTGTACACCCCAGGCTGAGCCTGGAAATGATCCACTAGGATCAGTGTTCTACCTGT
>NC_056740.1:90405935-90539118 GCF_019279795.1 Protopterus annectens | reverse complement strand
TCCAAAGCAATTTCTTTGGGCCCAGAGGCCTTGGATGACATCATGGGGGGCTTGGAAACAGGCATGGTCCACCTTTTTAGCTGCAAACTCCTAGAGAAACTGCCTTCTTTTAAAGATTGTTCTCGGGGCAAAAATGACACAATGTAAACAAAAGTCTGCACAGTGCTCTGGGCCAAGACAAAACAAGCACAGATTATGAAAATGCTTGTGGGGAATCTGTTTCCCGCAAGCCACGCAGTTACTTACTTTCACAAAGATTTCAGTATCAGATTCAGAATCAAACACTAGCTAATTCAATCTCTACATGCAGACTGAGAGATTGGTAATGATATTAAGCATATTGTTCATGATACTACATAACAAAACATATATGAAGATGGCGTCAGTCGACATACTTCTTATACCACTGACATCCTTGTGTAGTGATGTAAGGGAGTCAGCTGAGGACCTGCAGGGAACGTCAAGTTCTGGAAATGGATCTTTGCAGTTGGGCTGCCTGCTGAAAGGATTCCACAAAGGAGAGTATTGCAACAGTGAGTATACAATGAGCATCATACTTTCTTTCTAAGGGACAGACATAACGTAATATATTTAAATGGGCACCCAGCCCTGTCAACAACACAGAATTAGTACTCGCATACATTTAGTTACATGAAAAAAAATTCACCAATGCAGTACTTATCAGACCGAGCTCTGAAGCAGTTGAACCACAGCAGACTACAGATGCAATAAGGTAATGCATTCATTGCAAAGTGAAGACAGTATGATCTGTGTGATGCCCCTGCACTGGCCCGGTAATCAAGGAGCCTCAATCCTCAACAATGGCAACAGTGAGGGACATACACAATGGGAGGATTAAAAGTACACACACAGTAAAGTACAATTGTCCTTAAGAGCACACAGAGATCACAGTCAGTCTGGAGCTGGTTTCTCCCTCTTTCTCCATATCCCCAATAAGACTCCCCACTGGCACAGCTATAGCCGAGTGGCCTAGCTAAGACCTCCAGCACTCTCTCTGTCCAACCAGTGCTTTGTATCCCTGCAAAAGTAGCTGACACACACACACACTTTGAGATTTGATTGATATACGAACAAACACACACACACACACACCTGGGAAAGGCTGGCACAGGTTTAATAGCTATGCCCCCTTCTAGCCAGACTATAAGGTAGCACCAGCTGCCACCAACCACCCTACTTATCAGCTACTATAAGGCCCTTACAAAGGGTGTCCAATCCTACTGTGTAATGTTATTATTATCCAAATGGTAGTTTTGACCAAGACTTGCAAGGCTATTTAGGAGTGGCCTGTACAGTGCCACCAAACACAGTACATATGCAATTCTAAGAGCTTAAATATGTCTCACAAACATCAGCCACAAAGATAGGTTTAATCATATTTAATAATAAATAATAAAAGAACAAGACAATACTCAGAAAACAGTTACGTCAGAGTTCAAAATCACAGGAAATATTTTAAAACAACATTGCAGTACAGTCTCAAATAAATGCAAAAAACATCTAAACTAATCTTTACTATATTGCTAACTATATCTAAAAGAAATTACTGTACCCTGGTTACTTACTATTAGCAAGGCAAGTGCAGATGATGGTGATGATGGAGGTTTCCAGGTCAAAGACAAAATACAAAATGCAAAGTCTCTCTGAGAGAGTTCTTAAATTAATATCAAACATTGCTGATGGGTCAGCTTGGATGACATCTCTCTTTGTCACCTGCCTTCAGTTTCCAGGCTAAGAGAAACTTAACAGAATTTACCATTTATGTGTGAAAAACATGTATCTCTCAGATGTTTGTTCAGAACTGGAAGTCGTAAAACAATTAAACACTTTTACATTTTAAACCTAGCAATTACTTCTCTCCAAAACAATAGAGAAACATCTAGCTCTAAACATTGTGTCTCCTTCACTGAAACTGAGAGATAACACAGTTGTAAAACAATTTCAACTTATTTTCTTGAAGTTTTGTAAGTTAATCTTCTATGTTCCAGCAGGGTATGCTGTGGTTGCATTCTTGAAGCTCAGTACATAACATACAGTTCTGTATAAATCATATCAATATTCAAAAATGACATAGCATTATTTACAAAATTCCCGACAGCTGGGCTGGCAGTGTCACAATCTGTACTACTGCACCTGGACATCAGCTTTATACAGAGAATGTCCTGGCAATGTATGGGATGGATGTCCACCTGGCCAGGAGGAGCACTGGACTTCCATGGCAGAAGTCCTAATCCTAAGGACTACTGCAACAATGATCTATGCAAACAGCGCTGAAAGTTATATACTTACTATAACAATGCATCTAGAATATCTGCTTATATTTTCTTCAACTTCTAGGACATAGATCTCTCAGTTCAGCACTGAAAACATTCCCAGCTTCTAGCACCTCCCATTCTTAAAAAAATGTCCTGTACTAGCCTGGCTCTACAGAATTCTGAGTACATAGATATGGATCTCAATCTATGTACAAAGTTGCATAGTCAAAAGACTTTATGCACTTAACTGGGGAAGGGGAAGGTGGGTAGGTTTTTGGAAGAGGATGGGCTTGAATGGCCTAAATGTATTGTTATATTATATACATAACTTTCATATCTAGGATGATCCAGTCCATCTTTTTCAAAATCTATGACACAGTTCCAGGTATAGCCTTCTGGGTTGTTAAGAAAGGATATCCACAGTCCTGTGGCCCTGAATATAATATTTCCCTAGATACCATATTCAGCTTATGGGTTCTTTTGAAGGTATGCATAGAAGCCCAAATTGCAAGTCTAAATTGAAGCATTACTGAAGAACACCTCAGAGATAGCTTAGGTTCTCATAGAAAGTTTCAGAGGTTGTGGAAGCTGCTTGGCATACCTTTTATAATAAAACTTGATGCAATCGGTAACTTATTAAAGCTAGATCTGTCCTCACTCGTTTTGTGCAAATGAAACAGACAGCTGATTGTTCTTGCTTAACTGTTTTGTTTGATGCAAGCAGACTCTCAGCTGTCTGTGGACATCTAGCCAATGCATAAGGTATTCACATTTATTGGAATGATTTGTGGACAAGTCCTGGAAGTTGAATGAGTGATTTAAAGTGGTTACATTAACTGCTCTCGTCATAAATGACATATACAAACTATATTCTTTCACAAGAGTTGAAGAACTTCACCAAACTTGGGTTGTTTGGTAGGGAAAGGTAGTACCTCTCTGTTCCTCATTGTCAGTATCCATCATAGGATACTGTAAAGGAGAATCAAGATGCTTCCTGTTGCATCTACAATTCCTTGAGCTCAAATGAAAATCATGTGAGGATAAGGAATCATGAGGAAAGCTGGGTCTGTAATTGTGAGGTCTTTATAGACTTTCTGTGCACCTGGTTCTAGAGTGCCTGGAGGCAGCAGATTCAGAGTGAGATGGAACAAAGGTGATAATCAGCTGTTCCCATAGCGTATATATAACTTCTGCATCAAAGAGCTGTAACCTTAATGTTGTAGTTGATAAGCTGTAACTATAGCATAGAAATAACTTTTGCATTAAAGAGATGTAACCTTAGTGTTGTAGTTGACTCACAGAAATCTACTGGCATTCAGAGCACTGGCACCAAGAACCCAGCACTATAGACCTCAATGACAAAAAACAATAACATATCAGTCCAAGTGCTAGGGATGTGAGCACCAAAGGCTCAAAGACCAAAGATGTCAACAGGCAAAGCAGCACAAGAGCTGTCAGTAATACTGGCATCAAGTCACTAATCTTGAGGTTCTAGTCCAAGGAAACCATTGGCACCATAGTTATTAGGGTTGGAACAGTTACAACCAAAGGTAGGACTGATGCTGAAGACAAAGTTTTGTGGAGAGATGGTCGGGTCAGTACCAAAGCATCTGTTAACACTAGCCGATAGTGAAGATGGAGGCTACCAGTTTCAGCAAAGAGCTGCCAATGAGGAAGAGGCCAAAGCAAGGGTACTAGAAGGGAATCAGTGTTCACCCCAGAAACAGGGAAGAAAGGATTAAGCTCATCTTTACTTGGATCTGCAGCAAGGCTTCCATCATATGGGAATAGTCAATGTCCACTGTAACACTTTTCTAGAGGAGAAAGGCCTAAAGTAAATTAGCATGCTTTTCTTACTATCAGGGGAGGAGGCAAACTATGGTGTCCGGATGCTGAAGATAACTGACAGGGTATATCCATAACAGAAGTTGATCAAGAATCAGAAATCACCAGTGAAAAAGTGTCTATGCTTTTTTTAGATTTTTTTGACAAAGGGAGACTTGGAATGGGAGTTGAGGAGAGCCCTCAGTACTTCTAGAAGATTTATACTTGGGTTGCAAAAACTCAGATGTTGAAGGAAAAAGGTTTCCCTTCTCCAGTGCTGTCCTTATCCTATAATCCTTCTACCAAGCTCCACTTATTAAAAAATACATTAATAATGCACTGTCCTATTAAATGTCAAGCCCCTAAATAAGTCACATAAAGAGTATATTTTTTAAATCTCTTATTTGCCATAATAAAAAACTGGCTATACCACAATTGGTAGACAAAGTACTAAACTGAGAAACCTTAGGCAAATATAATGAAGCCTAAATGTCTATTCATTGGTATAAATCCACAATGAAATAGCAGAGAGAGTGGAAAGCACAAAATTCGTGGGGGTATATATCACAGATGACCTAACATGGAGCATTAATACTACTGCCTTTTTAAAGAAAACACAGCACCGCCTTAATTTCCTGTGAAAGATGAGAAAGGCAAACCTCCCCTCTGATCCTTACTATCTTTTACAGAGGCACCATAGAGCATATACCAACCAACAGTCTCACAACCTGGCACGGTAACTGTTCCACCTTGGACAAAACAGTCCTTCAGAAAATGGTTAAGGTAGGAGAGAAAATCACTGGGACCACACTCCCTGCCATCTAAGAAGTACACCTGTCACAATGTCTCAGCCGGGCCAACAAGATAATTACAGACACTACTCACCCTGCCCATGGACTGTTCACTTATTTAGTTATTTATTTATTTCCAGTTTGATGACCGGGGAGGTCCACTGGGCTCAAGGAGCCCATTTTCAGTGGAGGCCCGGGGAGAAAAGCTCCATATTACATAGTAAAAATATGCAAAAATGGAATATTATATAGTAAAACTAAGCAAAGTATGATAGCAAAATTGAAGACCATACATTACATACTTACATACTAGATTAGAGAACAAGTTGTACAGAGATTAAGTTGTACAGAGGTTGTAAAGCATCTGTAAATGGTTATAAAGCAACTAACATTTGTAAGATGGCAGTAAATAAAAATTCTTCCCAGAAAAAGGGCAAATAAAGGTGGAAAGTACATTATTTACAATG
Organism: Protopterus annectens; assembly: GCF_019279795.1. Classification (NCBI taxonomy): domain Eukaryota; kingdom Metazoa; phylum Chordata; order Ceratodontiformes; family Protopteridae; genus Protopterus; species Protopterus annectens. Next base: position 90,533,760 of record NC_056740.1, on the reverse strand, counting down.
TATATAATCATGATATTGCTCTATTCTGAGAGAGGCAGTTGTATAATAGAAAAAAGTGGAGAGCATACTGTGACGCCCGTGCTCTGGCCCAGCAATCAAGGAGCCTCAATCCTCACCATTAACACCAGTGAGGGGTAACTCAAATAGAAGGAAAGGATAACAAATACACACAGTAAAATGCAATTTCCCTTAAGAGCACACAGAGATCACAGTTAGTCTGGGGCTGGTCGCTCCCATGCTCTCCAGGTCCCCAATAAGACTCCCCACTGGTACAGCTATAGGGTCCAGTTCTCAGCCTAGTGGGCAAGCTAAAACCTCCAGTATCCTGTCTGTCCAACCAGTGCTTCATGTCCCTGCCCAAGTAGCTCACACACACACACACACACTTTGATAAGAGTTTATACAACCACACAGACATTCCTGGGGAAGGCTGGTACAGATTGCCCTGCTGTGCCTCTTTTCACAGACTATACAGTAGTACCAGCTGCCACCACCCACTAATATTTATCAGCTACTCAAAGGCCCCTAAAAGGGTGTCCAATTATTACTGTGCAATATTATTATCCAATTTGTAGTATAGCCCAGGGCTAAAGCTATTAAGAGTGGCTTTGTACAATTTTACCAAAGGCATGCAAGTACTCTAAAGAGCTTAAATTATCTCTACAAAAACAGCCACAGTTGAAATGGTTTAAAAATATTTAATAATAAATAGTCAAAACACAAGACAATACTTTTTACTACACAGTGCTAGTCAAGAGTTCAGAGATCACAGAGATATACTTAAAATAATTCAGTAGTACAGTTCTGACATCACAGAAAAACAGTCTAATCTTTCTAGTTTCTAGCTATTTCTAAGAGAAAATATAAGTCTAAGATAAACTTACATACAGACCAAGACAGTGCTGGTGAGTTGGATGGTCAAGACAAAAATGCTTAATGCTGTCTGATTCTCTCTGTTTTAAAAATCACATTCCTGGTTTACATTACATCATTCTTCACACTTCCCTGGGTTCGCAGACTAACAGAAACTACATTTACATTCTTCACCTCTGGGCAGAAACCAGAACACTAAAGGACATTTATGCATGCATATTCTGGCCATTAACTCTGGCATTAAAACAATAACAAGAATTCCTTCATCTAGACTGGCCGGAGTCGTGTTTACATCAAAGAAGCACAGCATGCTTTACTTGGTCAGTAGAGTGCACTGTTGTTACATTTTTTTCAGTTCCACATGTAACACTATTTTTACCATTTAAGACAACAAGCCTGTGGTTTACATTAATATTTACAGATGACAGAATTATCTCCAAACTTCTATCTGGCTAGGCTGGCAGCCTTCACCCATCTTCACCCAATCTTCACATATCTCCCCCTCTGGAGAACTCAAGCTAGTTTTTCAAGTGACCCTTGAGAAATGCTGCTTGAGGGAGTTAGGTCTATCTGAGTATACCTTACTCCGTTCCCTGTCTTAAGAGCCCATCTGCATTGGCATTGCTAATCCCACTGCAGTGCTGCATGGACATATCATATGCTTGCAACTCCAGGCTCCATCTAAGCAACTTGGCATTTTGCTGGCTGGCTCTGTTTTACCATGTTAGGGGTTTGTGATCTGTCATAACAGTGAATTTCCTTCCATACAGATAAGGCTGAAGTTTCTGCAGTGCCCACACTATGGCTAGACATTCATTTTCTACAGCTGCACAGCATTCCTCCCTGGGTTGGAGCCTACAACTGAGATAAACCACTGGGTGCTCTTCTCCCTCTGAAGAAATCTAGCTAAGTACAGCCCCCACCCCATGATTCGAAGCATCCACCTGCACAACATATTATTTGCTGTAATCTGGACTGGCTAACACAGGGGGTCCTCCCAAAGCTTCTTTAAGCTTCTGGAATGCCTGCTCACATGCTGGGGTCCACATTACCTTATCTGTCCTGTTCTTCCTTGTCAGGTCTGTGAGGGAAGCAGCTATGGTACTATAACTGGGGATGAACATTCTGTAGTACCCTGCTGTCCCTAAAAATGCCCTAACCTGCTTTTTAGTAACAGGTGTAGGCCATGCCTGAATGGCTTCTACTTTGGCAGGTTCTGGCCATATTTTACCACTCCCCACTCTATGTCCTAGGTAGGACACCTCTGCCATACCCACCTGACATTTGCTCAGCTTAATGGTCAGCCCTGCCCTCTGTAGTCTGCCCAGCATCTCCCGGACATGCTGAAGGTGCTCTGGCCAGGAATGGCTGTAGATGGCAATATCATCTAGGTAAGCAAGGGCAAACCCTCCTGCTCCTGCCAGGATATGATCTACCAGCCTCTGGAAAATTGCTGGGGCATTCTTCATCCCAAAGGGCATCTTTGTGAACTCATGCAAGCCAAAAGGAGTCACAAAGGCTGACTTCTCTCTAGTACTGGGAGTCAAGGGCACCTGCCAGTAACCCTTGGTAAGCTCAATGGTTGTAAGATACTTAAGCCTCACCCAGCTGCTCTAGGGCCTCATCTGTCCTAGGCATAGGGTAAGCATCTGACTCTGAGAGACTATTTAATTTCCTGTAGTCCCCACAGAACCTGGTGCTGCCATCCTTCTTTGGCACCAGTACCACTGGGGAGACCCCGGGACTGTTGAATCACCCCTAGTTCCAACATCTCCTGTACCTCCTCCCTCAGAGTCTGTTTGACTCTCTCAGGCACTCTATATGGGGCCTGCCTAATAGGCCTTTGAGGTCCTGTATCCACCTGGTGCTACCCCAGGTGGGTGCACCCTGGTTTCCCAGTGAACATGTCCCCAAATTCCTGCAACACTGCTCGGATTTCTTGAACCTGGGTAGGAGATAGCTGCTGGGACATTGCTACCCCTTCCACTGAGGTGTCAGCCCAGGCCTTACTGATGAGATCAGTCCCCAGATCTCCCTCAGACTCCTCCTGCAATCCACTGCAAATGCTCAGCACAAGGGCATCCCTATCATGGTAAGGTTTCATCATATTAACATGGTACAATTTGTGCCCCTGCCTTCTGCCTAGCAGCTTCCCCATGTAATTAGCATAACTTACCTTTCTTAACACCTTGTAGGGTCCCTCCCAAGCTGCTTGCAGCTTGTTGTGTCTGACAGGAATGAGAACCATTACCTGCTGCCCCACAGTACACTCTCTAGCTCAAGCATTCCTGTCATACCACACCTTTTTTTGTTGTTGGGCTTCTGCCAGGTTCCCCTGGGCCAAGCCCATGAGTTCCATGAGCCTTGTCCTGAGGTTTAGAACATATGCCACAACAGACTCCTTGTGAAACTCATACTCACCTTCCCACTCATCTCGAATTAAATTTAGAGGTCCCCTCACCCTATGCCCATACAGCAACTCAAAGGGTGAAAAACCTGTGGATTCCTGGGGAACCTCTCTGTAAGCAAACAACACATGGGGCAAATATTTGTCCCACTCCCTCTTAAACTGATCTGCAAATGCCTGTAGCATGGAATTGATTGTAGAGTTTAACCTCTCAACAAGACCATTAGTCCGGGGGTGGTAGGGGGTGGTCTTCATGTGCTTCACCCCACAGGACTTCCACAGACAAGCCAGCAGGTCTGACATGAAATTGGCACCTCTGTCAGTCAGTATTTCTTTTGGGAAACCTACCCTGCTGAAAATCTCTAACAAAGCATTTGCCACCTTCCCTGCCTCAATGGAGGACAAATCCACTGCCTCAGGGTATCGTGTAGCATAATCCACTACCTCCAGGATATACCTTTTCCCTGTGGAACTTGGAGTACTCAGAGGACCCACAATATCCATAGCTACCCTCTGAAATGGTTCCTCAATCACAGGCAAAGGCATCAAAGGAACTCTCACCTTGTCTCCTGTCTTGTCTACCTTTTGGCACTGCTCACATGTCCTGCAGTACCCTGTTGCATCTCTAGAAATTCCAGACCAATAGAAGTTCTGCAAAATATGCCTCTTTGTACGTTTTATGTCCATATGACCTGCAAAGTGAATTTCATTGGGCTATGGCTAGAAGTGCCAGATGGTAGGCTCTAGGCACTACCAACTGCTGTACTCTAACCTTCTAGCCCTCCCTCAGGGGTCCACTCTCTGTATAGTAACCATTTGTCCCAGTATACAGATTCCCCCTTTCCTTGAGAATCAGGTGCCTCCCTAGCTACCTGCCTCAGGCCTTGCAATGTAGGGTCTGAGAGCTGAGCCTGTCTCAGCTCTCTCCTTGTAACCCTTCCCAGCTCCCCTTCCACAGGAAGTCTGACATCCTCTGACAGTGGTGCGTCACTGTCAGCCTGGGTACTACTACTCACCTCTACCTTTGCAGTCACTCTGTCCAAGGGACCATCAGTACCCCCAAGCAGCTGTGGCTCACCTTCATTCTCACTGCTACAAGGTAGCTCCCTCCCTGAAGTAACCACCTCACCAGTTCTGGCTGCAAGTATGCAGTCTGTCTAGGTCTCCCCCAGGCTACCAGACTTATCTGCTTGTCTCAAAGCCTGACTGCGTGTCACTGCACAAGCACAGGGTACTGCACTATCAAAATCATTCCCTATCAGGACATCTACAGGTATATCCTCAAACACACCTACTTGCTGGCTTCCTTTTCCACTCTCCCAGTCAAGGTGAAACCTAGCCAAAGGTATTTGGAATGGGATCCCTCCTAAAGCCCTGACTGGAGTAGACTGCCCAGACAAGTAGTGCTCCTCTGTAACCATTGCATGCTTTACAATGGTTATATCAGAGGCTGTCTCACTCTTGGCAATGGCATCTTTGCCATTCACTACAATAGGATATAGGATATAACCTCTGGTGGTAGTTTGGTACCCTTGTTGTCCCAAGACAACCTACTATTGGCATTTTGCCTTTCCCACTTACTGGCTCTCTCACCTTTTGTTCCTCACCTTGCCTCCTTGGACACCTGTATGCCACATGGCCCCACTGGTTGCATTCAAAATATTTAACCCCAGCTCCTGGACATGTACTTGGACTAGTGGCTTCCCCTGCTGCTAGCAGATTCTGTTGGGGCAGTCTGTACTGCCCACCATGGGTTCTTTTAGACCCATGAGCAGTACTGGGGGTCCCTTTTCTGTGCAGGGATGCCCTGCTTGCCAGGTATAGGTCTCCCTTCTTCCCCAACTCATCTGAAGTAGCACACTATCAGCTAACCAGATCCTCATGTCTCGAGGCAAAGTGCTAAGGGCTTGTTTCCTCACTAAAAAGTCTGCCAGCCCTTCAAAAGTGGTGACCTGACTCACCCACCTATGGAAATAAGTGCTCAGTTCAGCAACATATTCACACACACTTTCATCTGCCTTGCATCTATGCTCACAATTTTTTTTCCTATACGTTTCAGGTGTTAGCTTAAACAATTCTAACAAGTGATTTTTAACAGTAGTATAATCAAAACATGCAACATCAGACAACTTTGGCAAAACAGTTTCAGCTTTACCATGGAGTAAGGGGGTTAGGAACCATACCCAGAGCCTTTGGTCAACACTATACTGTTTGCATGCCCTCTCAAACATATGAATGAAACTATCAAAATTATCCCCCTCTTTAAACTGTGGCAGAAATTTACTGACCTTTTGTGCTTCTGGGGTCCAGTTACTCTCTCCCCTATACCTCCATGACTCTGGCAAAAAGTCAGCATTTCCCTCTCATGCCTCCTCTGCTGCTCCTTTTCTCAGCTTCTATCGCCAAACACCTAGCCTCCAACTCAAGTCTCTTTAGCTCCAGATGGATTTTTAAATCCTCTGCAGAAAGGTTGAGCTGTCCATTCTCTGAGGGTATTATATCTCCACTGCCAGTCTGATTGTCCTCTGGGTTGCTGTTTTCTGATGCAGCTGTAACCAAGGCTGCAATCAGGTCTGCCTTAGTCAGGTTTCCATGCACCAGTCCCCTAGCCTGGCACATCTCCACCAGCTGGCTCCTTGTCAGCTTTCCATACTCCTCTGCTGGCATGCTGCCTGCTCACCCTGACAAACTAAGCTAATGAGTATTCACTGCATGGCTGATTTAGAGTACAAAACACCTTCAATGCTCACTATACACAAGCCACAGGAATTCACTCTACCCACACCACTACAAGCCAATTAGTATTTGCCAACCAATTAATAAGTGGTGTGGATATCTCACCACTGCCAAACAATTAATATGTGATGCTCATGCCCTGGCCTAGCAATCAAGGAACCTCAATCCTCACCACTAACACCAATGAGGGGCATCTCATATAGGAGGAAAGGATAAAAAATGCACACAGTAAAGTGCAATTTCCCTTAAGAGCACACAGAGCTCACAGTCAGTCCAGGGCTGGTTTATCCCTTGCTCTCCAGGTCCCCAATAAGACTCCCCACTGGCACAGCTATAGGGTCCAGTTCTCAGCCTAGTGGACAAGCTAAAACCTCCAGCACCCTCACTGTCCAACCAGTGCTTCATGTCCTTGCCCAAGTAGCTGACACACACACTTTGAGAAGAGTTTATACAACCACACAGACAGTCTTGGGGAAGGCTGGCAAAGGTTCTTCAGCTGTGCCCCTTTTCACAGACTATATGGTAGCAACAGCTGCCACCACCCACTAATATTTATCAGCTACTCAAAGGCCCTTAAAAGGGTGTCCACTTATTACTGTGCAATATTTTTATCCAATTGGTAGTATAGCCCAGGGCTAAAGCTATTTGAGTGGCTTTGTACAATTTTACCAAAGGCATGAAAGTACTCTAAAGAGCTTAAATTCATATACAAAAACAGCCACAGCTGAAAGGGTTTAAAATACTTAATAATAAATAGTCAAAACACAAGACAATACTTTTTACTACACAGTGCTAGTCAAGAGTTCAGAGATCACAGAGAAATACTTAAAATAATTCAGTAGTACAGTTCTGACATCACAGAAAAACACAGTCTAATCTTTCTAGTTTCTAGCTATTTCTAAGAGAAAACACAAGTCTAAGATAAACTTACATATAGAGCAAGACAGTGCTGGTGAGTTGGATGGTCAAGACAAAAATGCTCTCTGATTCTCTCTGTTTTTAAAATCACATTCCTGGTTTACATTACATCATTCTTCACACTTCCCTGGGTTCCCAGACCAAGAGAAACTACATTTACATTTTTCACCTCTGGCTAGAAACCAGAGCAATAAAGGACATTTATGCATGCAAATTCTGGCCTTAAAACAATAGCAATAATTCCTTCATCTAGACTGGCCGGAGCCGTGGTTACATCAAAGGAGCACAACATGCTTTACTTGGTCAGTAGAGTGCACTGTTGTTACATTTTTTTCAGTTTCACATAACACTATTTTTACCATTTAAGACAACAAGCCTGTGGTTTACATTAATATTTACAGATGACAGAATTATCTCCAAAATTCTATCTGGCTAGGCTGGCAGCCTTCACCCATCTTCACCCAATCTTCACACATACGTTACAATTTAGGGACGCGTTGTTGTTCTTTGTTAAATAGCATCTAAATTTGTATGTTGGGAGCAGTGAGAATTATTCTCAGATGGGGGAGAGAGAAGACAGATAGCATACGATTTACAATATATACATTCAAGATACAGATGTTAGATTACGTTATATTCAGGGTGAGGCAGTTATTTATCTTCTGGTAAATGCTACCGCAGTATGAGATACAAAACAGCCAGATACAACAAGAGTTTTTTCCCAGAGGCCATCAGAGTACTAAACTTATACTAACTCCACACTACGTTAAACTCTGAACTCTGAAAAAGCTGTTGAAAATTTCAACAGTAGTATCACATATTTTTGTGCAATAACGTCTGGTGCAATAATTCCACTGAAATTCTCTAGTTCATATTTTTTGTGCAATAATTAAACGTTGAAAAGCAATCATAAACGTGCAACAATGATTACAGTGAAAAGTTCCCCTTTTTTGTGCAATTTTTATGCATAGTTAAGAGTCCAAGACAATAATGTGTGTCAGGTCAACAGCATCTGTTGTAATACAGATTGTCTGTAAATGAAAATGCCTCCACTTTGAGATGGAGTAACAAAATTTTGTTCAGTGATGCACAAATTGTATAATCTGAATGACAATCAAGTTTACTTTAACTTTAATTTATCAGAGAAATAAGAGGAGGAAAATATAAAAGCTTCTGCCTAGGAAAGAGCTACAACTTAAAGTATACAAAACGTAACCAAATTGTAGGAAAAAAAGAGGGTCGGACCTTAAGTGAAGAAAACTTCAGATGACAAGCACTTCAAAATTTTAAAGAGCTTGGAGTAATTTTCCAAAGCTGTTAGCCATGAGTGGCAAAGGAAATCTGGAGAGTCTAGCTAGTGCAGAGCATTATAGAAAGGGACAGAGGCTCACAGAATCAGGGGCACAGCCACAACTACGACCTTTCTTAAGGAGGTTAGTACTCAAGCCATTTTGAAAGCAGCCAGATGGACATCTGATCATGCTTTCACAAAATATTACAGGCTGGACACCAACTTTAGGGGTCGATCTGGGTTTATTATTGCCATTTTAAAAGGCAAGTTACAACCCAGCACCTCTCCTCAGGCCATTCCCAATCATCCTGAAGCTCTGGGAATCATTGCAGTAGTTAAGAATACTGCAACAGTGATCTAAAGAAGAATATAGTAGAGGTGCATAGGAACCTGCCATAATAAAAGTTTGAGTAGATCACTGCTTCAGTACCACATCCCTACCCCTGACCCTTTGGTCTGTCTACCGACTTGAATCATAGGCATCCTGGACTGGGTAGGGTACCTCTCCCTAACCCCTCCCTTTGTTTAGAGCCCTGGAGTTACACAGGGATAGGTGGTTGTGGAGGCCAGATTCTTCTCTGTCCTCATTCCAAGCAGGATAGGACCTTCCTTACCTTTGTTGCACTTACTACAATGCACCATTGGCTCCACTATCACTTGGAAAAGGTTTATATCTCACTTCTGGGCAATACAGTTCTAAGATAGCACAGATTTATACTGGGAGATACTTTACATCTTGAGGGAAGGATTCTGAGCTCTGGATGTCAGGCTGTATGAATGGGAAATCTACAACAAAAACCCACTAGTTAAGATCACTCCAATAAAAATCTAACAAAGAACATACAAAATGCAGTCCAAAAGTGCAATGGTGTAGCTTGCTCTTTTCATAGAAAAAATGGTCCAGATTGTAATTGCTTGAAGATGGGCATAAAGGAAGCTGCTTATCTTGCAGAATGGGCCTTTTCTTACCTGTTTAAGGATTTAACATGACAATCACAACAAAATGTAATATCATCAGGTTAAGCATATGGATAGTGTCGGTTTCAGTATTGATCTTTCCAGCTTTCCTTGTTTGAAGGAAATAAAAAGCTAATCTTATTTTCTCCACTCTTTAGTCATAATTAAATAAAATGTAAGCTGCCTGTACACATGCAGGGAAATGAAGTGCCACTCCCCCTTAGAGGTTCAGGGCAGAAGACTGTCAGTTCAGGGGCAAAGATGACTTACTTTTCAAAGCCACTCCATCCTGATGGAATACAGTGTAGAGTTTGGTGGCCATCAAGACTTGCAATTAAAAAAATCCTCTTAACAGGGGTAATAGTGACTAAAACAATGGTCTTCAATTTAATATGCAGTCATTAGCTGGCTCTGAATGGGAAAGCATGGCTTCTCCAGAACACAATTACAGGTCCCATGGAAGGTACCCTCTTTTCTGTGAAGATGCAACACTCCCTTCAAAAAAATATCACTATTGATGATGATGCTGTTAAATTCATTGGTGGGCAAGCAAAAACAATTGACCAGTACATGTGTACTGAAGCATAGGTCAAGGCCTGCATTAAGAAGGGTTTTTAGATAAAAGATGACTTGAATAAATGTTTTCTGAGATGGAGTGTCATTCACTGCACATCGTAAAGAAAATTACCTACCAAAGCACCTGGTAAGTGGCTTGTAGTAGTATTTTAGTCGTGAAAAGCTGTCCTCCTTAGACCAGTGATACTGGGGTGCAATATGATGTCCCTGAACTGGGTATGTACACAGAAGGGGGGGAAGAGGCACTGCAGGGACTATAAAGTTGGCAGGGTTTCTTTTTCTGAAATAAATAGGAAGAAAGTACAGTTGTATTAGGAAGTTATCATAAATGGATATGTTGGAATGCATTCATTGTAACAGTGTAGGTGTTGGAGTACATTCATTGTTGCTGCCCTTATTTGTTGCGATATCATGTCTGCAGGAAGTCCAACTGGCCAGTCTGGCTTTCAGAACATTTCCTTCTCTATGCATCAGCTGACTCTCTCCCACAACCTTATAAGGATGTCAGTGGCAAGTCTTGACCAGGCAATAACATTTCAAGAAGGGTTTACAGATGGCTTGGCAGCTGCTTCCAAAATGGACTGGGTTCTGACCCCTTTAGGAAGTGGGGGAGTAGGACAGAATATAAAGGAGGTAAATAGCCTGGTTTAGGGAACATTACATCATCACTTTGGGTATGTAAGATTAATGCAAAATGCTGCATTATCCTTGTGGAAGATGGGATAGAGTTCTTTGCATAAGGGTCTTTGGTTTTGAAATAATTCTGGCAAAATTAATGTCTTCTAACAAGATAGTTTTCCAGGTCAAGTACTTGAGAGACACCACTAGCTGTCTCAAAGGGCAGCAATTTTAAAAACTTTTCAAAGACAAAGTAAAGGGTCCTTTGGTGGAGAAAGCTCTTACTTGGTTGACATCAAATGCTGGAGACCCTTGAATAACTGCTTTGCTGGTAACAAAGAATAAAGGTGATGTTCTAAAGGCATGAAGGCTAAAACAGCAGGCATATCCCTTCAATGATACATAAAACAATCCTAATTTGTAAGGGTTTAACAGGTATTTGAAGACTATGGCCGTCAAAGTCTGAGCTGGGTTCAGAGCCCCCATCTGGCACCAAAAAGAGAAACTTTTCTGTTTTGCTATGTATAATTTTCTTGAATTTGGCTTCCTAGTACCCCCTTAAGATAGCACACCCTCATACAATATGCCTAAAGGGAATATAACTTTGATCAAAGCTGTCAGCCTTAGGGTCCTCAGGTTGGGTGTATATGAGACCCATTATTTTGGGTCAATATGTTCACAATCTGAGGCAGCAGTACAGACTCTGTCCTAACCCCTATCAACAGAAGTGAAAAGCAGTGCATTCTTGGCAAACAGAGTAGATATCAGTAGCATTTCTGACCTTCTGTCCTTTATCTTCTGTATTAACCTGGAGGAAAGGTGCACAGAAACAGGCCTCCCCATGTTATAAAAAAGGCATTTCTTGCCTATGCCCCTTTAAGTTGGTATCCAGATGAAAACAAATATAGAAATATATCCCTGTCCATTATCCATTCATGAGAATCTACTTCTTTTCTCTGTTCTGCTCACATAGACTGTCATAATGTTTTCCTGAGAAGGGATACCAGATGTGAGAGTCATGCCTGAGTCCGGAGGCAGATACCATGCACCTCTGATCAGCCTGCACAAGAGGTGCTCCTCCCTATTTCATCACTGTGGCATTGCCTTTGAGGATGTGCAGGGCCTCTGGTTGCCAAATAGTCTTTATGCTTTAACAGCTAAAATTACTAGATTAACATTGATGCACATTTTACTCTTATATTTGTCTCATTTTTCCTGAATATGCTGCCAGGAAACATTCAAGAAATCCATGGTGATGGTCTGGGTGTCTGCCACTAGCTTGAATGAGACACTCAAGGCAGGGGTTTACTTTTTGTATCCACAAGAGAATTTTCTTGATAGAAGAAGAAGAAGGGGGTCAAGACACTTCAGGGACTGGGCAAGATAGCTATAAAAACAGTTGGACTTGATAGAAGCAGGTGTTTGAGAGTCTGGCTCCAGAGATACACTAGAAAATGTATTATCCACTGCTTCAGTCACCGGAGGAATAGCTAAGGGTTTTGGCTATGGCTAATCCAGAGGTTCCGTATGACATTTCTGGACAGCTCAGAAATCCATAGACTTCAATAAGAAAGTGATCTTTCATTCTGCTGATAGAATCACCAAACTAGAAACCATCTGATGGGATAGCAGAGAATGGGGAATCCTCAGTGACTGACTCATAACAAGGGAGGCTATATGGCCGCCATAGGCCAGTTTACCTGTCTCTGAGTCTGAGGATTCAGATTTCACAGGGTTATAGTTCCCTTTTCAAACAGGGACCCCTAGCACTGCTGTTTGATCTAAAGATAGCTACAGGTTATTAAAGCATGATAACAAATATCCTAAGCCAATCTCATCAAACTTCAGAGGTGCCCATCTCATGCTAAGACAGGATAGCAGATGTCTGAGACATGGATGTCATGGCCCTTCTTGAGTGGCTAATGCCTTACAGGTACATTTCAAGGGCAGGTGCTGATGGGCCCTCAGTCTCACATATAAGACGTAAGAGAATATCTCCATCATACTCCTTTATCAAAACCGATGTCAGATTCTAAGGCCAATGGAAAGACATCAGGACCAACAGCTGAAGTTTTTGCTCAGGGGATGCACCCATCTGAGTGCATAGTAGCCTCCTGACAGCCAGTGTCAGAGGCCTCTAAGTATCAAGAGTCAGGGGTTGAAAGATCATCTCAGCAGACCACATGCATTTGAACTTAGGGTAGCCTTACTCCAAAGGTATGTGTCCGCCTCCTAGGATTCTTTCTCTTGAGAACACTTTTTTTAATGCAGGGTGTTAGAGAACTTAGATGATGGCTTGGTGGTCCTGGGCAAGATGCATGGCTTCTTCTGGTTCATGAAATCTAGGAAAAATTTGGCTCCCCACATAATTTCCTGGTAATATCTAGCACAATGGGGACAGGAGCCAACATCACACTCTATTTCAAAGCAACACACACACTAGGTATGGAAGTCTTGGTAGAATATTTTTGATTCCTACTCATAATACAGTAGTTGGTTTATATTCTAACATTTACAAGTCTCTGACATGCAAAATTTTAAAGTTTAATCACAAAAACCATATACAAGTTTCCCTAACGGGGTATCCATCCTGCACCCTGAAAACCTAGGCTGAACTGACAGACTAACAAAACTTTATTAACTTGCATAGATTTTCATATGGACCTGGGCGGACAGAACAAAAGATGGTGCAGGTGAATGTCTCAAATCACAGACATGTTGACACCTGGGTGGGAGGGCATCCACCCAGTCTAAGAGAGATGGGTACTAACCTCTCAAAGCCAGGTTGGATTTTGAGCCTTCTTCAATAAAACTACCAAGCGCTAGCACTATTGTAACAGTGAAGCATAAAATAAACACCTAAGTTTCTCTTGATTTGCAGTGTTCAAACCACCTGCAGATCACAGGGATCACTAGTAGGGTGATGTCCAAAGGATGCATCTGTAACAACAGATCCCTAAGGCTATTATTAAATTTTCCTCATATGAAACTTCAAAATGGGGACCTCCAGAATAGAGGGCAACACATCCAATTTCTGAAGTCTTCCCTAGCAGCTAAGTGGTGCCTCTCTGATAAATCTAGCAAGATAGACCTGAGAAGGGATACTGTCTAGAAGGAGAAACACACTGCCTTTCAGAATGTCAAAGGCTGCTGCTAGAAAGGTCTTAGTCATGTGGGTGGACAGACTTGACTTTTACATGTTTATATGAATCATCAGGCTTGTTGGCAAGAGATGCCTAGATTTACATTTAGAGCTGCCTTGAATTCCTCCTGTGAGAGGATCTTAATCAGTCATCTAGATTAGGGTAAATGTGTATCCCTTGAAGTTTGAGATGGGAAAATACCAGTGCTAAGCATCTGGTAAATTCCCTGAGAGAACTAGAAAGCCCAAAGGGCAAGGAGGTGAATTGGAAGTATGGGCAGTCTACCATGAACCACAGAAAATATGGAAATGTGGAGAAAATTATGTCCAAAGTTATTATAAATGCATAAGGCATTTGTAAAACTAGTAAAGGATTAACACCTTGAACTTTTCCTCCATTTGTATAGACATGAAATATCTGAGATAGGGCTCAAAGGGCCACATGTTCAGGGTGTTACAAAAATTCTAGAATTAAAGCTTTTCCTTCCTTCCTGCACCTGGTGGGGGTTCCATTGCTGCAATATGTTTGCTTATAAATGGAAAAGAAACACAGACAACCCGATTTCAGAAAAGCATTCAAGGTTGGTTTTGCTGATTCTGGTAATGAAGTACCAAAAATAGCAGCAGGAATCAGCAAAACCAACCTTGAATGCTTTCCTAAAATCGGGTTGTCTGTGTTTCTTTTGCAAAATTTTCACTCGTCTTCCTGTTTTTTCACTTTTTAGAGCAAGTGAATAAAAAGCATTCTTTATTAAAAAACTTTTTATATTTTTATTTTTTTTACTTTTTAATTATATCTTTTTAGCATTATGACAAGCTTGCTCCTTAAGAATCATAATGTTGTAGTGTTAACAGACAAAATGACAGCGTTCAGATCTCGTAAACCAGGAAACATTCCCATAGAGAAATTGTTCTCATAAATTATTTCTCATCTTCCCCAGATTATGTCTCAGATTTTTGCTCTGCCCTCTTGAAATGGTGATTTTGAGGAAAAAGGCTGTGGATTAACTTAATAAACAATAACAAAAAATAATGCACAGACATTTTATTTTGGAAATCACATGTTTAACTAATTTTCTTATTTTGTCAAGTTAATAATACTAATATTTTAGAAAGCATCCCTGCCCATTCTTGATTACTACTGGATTTGTCCCCAATTCTGGAGACAGATTGAGAATTATGAATGTGTTGGGATATCTCTTGCATACCAAAAACCTGGAAGGGTGACTAATTCCAACAGTTTCAAATCAGGAAATTTAACATAAGCTACACTGGCATGTCAATGGGGTGCATGCTGCGCAAAATATGAGCACTACTAGATAACCCATATTAATGGCATTGAGTACAAGTTAGAAAGACTGCAGAGCTTGCTCTTAAAATCATAACAGTACAAGGAAAATATACATTTGCATATTCTACGGAAACAATGGTTTTCATAAAAATAAGGTCAGGAACAGTGGCAGGATGGATAAGACAGAAAAGATGTTAGGTGGAGAATCATTTGATGCCAAGTAAAGTACATAGTTGAGAATTACCCAAGCTTGTAATTTTCAAATGTACAAAAAACTACATCAATAATAGTAAAACAAACACTAAAATAATCTCTCCTATTCTTCCAGGAAGTTAAAACAAATTATTTTTATGTATAGCATACACTTCATAAGATAGTGATTCTTCTACTTCAGACCAAGCTCAAAACAGATTGTGACAGGTATTAAACCTAAAGTGCAACTGCAGATGACATTTCACCACAGACTGACTGTTTTTATTGACATGGAGAATGTACTAAAGGTGTTTAAAAGTTTCTGTAAGTAGAGTAATCCACAATAGAAAAATTAAATCAGCTTCAAAATGTTTACAATATTATTTATAATACAAGTGCATACATCATTTAACTAATAAAGTTGTGCCCATGTGTAGGAAATCAATGTAGAGTGTGTGTGTGTGTGTGTGTGTGTGTGTGTGTGTGTGTGTGTGTGTGTGTGTGTGTGTGTAGGAAATGATGTAGGTGAGAGATGCGAGAGTGCTTGTGTTTGTGTGTCTGGGTGTGCATGTTGTCTTGCTAATGACAGATGGACAATATTTTACTTAAAGACTACAATATTGTCCCATTGTCATTGAAACTGCCTTTGTGGCTCTGTCCCAGTGCTATCTCGCAAGAACGTGACAGAAGCACAGAGGGACAGGGCCACAAAAGCAATTTCAATAAAAAGCATTCTAAAAATGGGAATTCTGGGAAAAATATATGCAGAGGAGGTACAACATTTAAAGGAAGGCAAGATTTGAATGTGCTATTTAATGTATGACTGACAATGACTGGACAGATTATTACATTTGTTTATCAGGAAAGTCCGACTGGGCCAAAAGACCACTTTTGGTGGCAGCCTGGAGAGAAAAGCTCCATTATTAAAAAAATATATAACACTGACAATAAAAAGTTGCAAAAATATTATTAACAAATAGAAGTTGCAAATTAACAAAATGTAAAACATATGGCTTAATGACAAGATTAATAACAGTCAAAAAGAGGAATCTCAGGGAGACAATATACAACAGTGAAATTCAGCCAAGCATACAACATATCTAATCAACAGTTTACTTGGCAATCTAGTTCTATAAAAAATGGGAGATAGGTAATAGAGGTAGACATTGAGAACTGAAATGGAAAGCAAAGTATGGAAAATAGGAAAGAAAAGTGTAATATCTTGGGTGATACTTCCCTGATGAAGACATCAGTGGTGGTTGTGGCCCTTTTGAAATGAGACCTAATATGTCATGATGCTTGTAAAACAAGGAAATACACTTAGAGGTCCACTTAGGGATTGTTTACTTACTGGCTTGCCTAATTTGTTAGTAGCAAAGGCCACAAAGAGTTGATCAGACTTTCTGATTTTTTTTTGTCTTATCCAAGTAAAACCTGATCTCTCTATGCACATCTAGGGAGTGCAAAGTTCTCTCTCCTTTGTTATGTGGTTTTGGGAAAAAGTAGGAAGTTGGATTGCATAATTTAAGGAGAGCTCTGTTTCCACTTTGGACTTGAAGCTGGAGTTAGTTCTCAGTGAAACTTTGGGTGAAACCTAAGGAAGGGTTATTCACAAATTAGTGTCTGTAGCTCAGAGATTCTCCTAGCTAGGGTGATGGCTATTGAAGGCTATTTTCCAGTATATGAGTTTAATGTCTGAGAATGTGATAGGCTCAAAGTGAGGTAAGGTGAGTTTCTGAAATACTGAAGTGCAAGGGCTCTTCTGGATTCTGGATGGCCTTAAGTGGAAAATGTCTTTGTAGAACTGTTTCATCATAGTTTCAGAAACAAATATGGTTGCATCGACAGGTAGGCAGGAATAGCAGGAACATGTATTTTAACAGAGGAGTAAGAGAGATCCTTTGTGAAAAGTTCTGACAGGTTAAAGCTAAGGGAAAGTACAGTTGTGTACACTTACCATAAATTCACTCCAAGAAAAATCTTGATGAGTGGATGGGAAATAGGAAATACACCCTGGGGATCACTTCTGTGTCTCTGCTCGACAGTGGCACAGGAAAATAACTTTCTTGGGTGGTGTAAGCCAGGGAGCCTTGTTGGCAGGGCTTACGTAGGCCCTTGGGCCGATAGCCTAGTACCTACCTATGAACTTATGTAGCTGTTCAAGTGTATTCACTGTTGCAGTCCTAACTGCTTGGATTTCCTGCCCTGAAAGCCCTTGGCTGGCCCAACTACCAGAGAAAACTATTTTCACTTCGCAGGCTGGCAGACACCCTAACCAACATCAGTACACTCAGGTATAAAGGGAGCCAGCCTGCGTCTTCAGGTCAGTATTTTTTTACCCCTTCTAGGAGGAGCCCAAAGTGCACCATAGGAGAACCAAGGTGGGGGGAACTAAACCCAGGTGGTCTGCAGTAGTGTCCCATGGCTATTTTAGTTGATTTCTTGTAGCCTACCTAATAGGCTGAGGGGGTAGGAGGGAGGGAAAGAAGACTGCAACAGTGAATATACTTGAACATCTATATTTATGGTAAGTGTACACAACTGTACTATGTTCTTCATGTTTCACTGTTGCAGTCCTGACTGCTGAGAAAATTCACACAGCTTTACTAAGTGTGGAAGGAGGTTATGGAGAAAAGAGGATTTCCTGCAGGACTGCAGATGCAAATCCTGCTCTAGACTTAGAAAAGGATGCCAGGTGGTAGTGCCTTTTGAAAGTATGCAAAGAAGTCCAGGTGTCTGCCTCCAAAATGTCTTTAGTGGGGACCCCCTTAAGGAAAGCTGCAGAAGTATCTGTGGCCCTAGTTGAGTGTGACCTAATCAAAGCAGGGGCTTTTGCCATGATGGCTGTAACAGAAATAAATGCAGTGGGATATCCACTTGGAAACTGTCTGTTTAGAAGCTGGCTTCCCTTCAGAGCCAGTTATAAACAGCTGGTCTGATTTCCTAAATATTTTTTTTCTGTTTAGGTAGAACCGTAGCATTCTGTATACATCCAAAGAGTAAAGTATTCTTTCCCCTCTGTTCTGAGGGTTGGGGAAGAAGGTAGGTAGATGAATGCCCTGATTCAGAGACACATTCTTGACCACCTTAGGCATGAAAGAAGGGTTAGTTCTGAGGGAGACCCTGTCTTTATGGAAGATAATGAAAGGTTCCACTGCCATTAGTACCTGCAACTCTGACACCCTCGTGGCTAAAGTGATAGCCAGTAGTAGGGCAGTTTTCCAAGTAAGAAACCTTAAAGACACATTAGCTGCAGGCTCAAAAGGAGGCAAAGTCAATTTTTCTAGGCCATATTTGAGGTCCCAGGGAGGGATGAGCTTCCTCCTGGGAGGTCTACTGTGAGTAACACCCCTAAGAAATTGTTTCAGCAGGGGGTGTGAAAAGATAGGAGGAAGAGTAGGGATGTGACCAGAGATGGCTGAGGCATGGAAGAATCAGAGAGACGTTTAGCCACCTGACTGGCCAGGTACTCCAGGATGGTTGAAATGTTAGCTGAATTTGGCTCAAGGTGGTGCTTCTGGCACCAAATACAGAAATATTTCATTTGGCTGCATAAGATTTTCTAGTGCTAGGCCTTCTGGACTCTTTTAAAATGTTTTGCACCTGCTGACTTAAGTTGATGTTGCAGCTGGGTGCTGTGGAATTATCCAGGCTGAAAGCCTGAGAGTCTGAAGATTGGGGTGCTCGGTCCTCCCCTTGTTTTGAGTAATGAGGTCTACCCTCTGTAGTAACAGCAAAGGTTTCTAATTGGTGAGCTTGAGGAGAAAAAGTGGAAACCAGTGTTATCTGGACCAGTCCAGTGCCATCAGTATGGCCCTTGGACCATCTTCCTTTATCTTTAGAAGCACTCAAGGCAGAACAGGCAAAAGGGAAAAAGCGTAAATGAAGAGGTGAGTCCATGAGAAGGAGAAGGCATCTGTTCTCCATACAGATGTCTGCCTTGTCCTAGCACAGAAGTTTTTCATGTGAGTGTTATCTTCTGACAAAAAGGTCCACCTGTGGGACCCCCCATTTCTGAGTTATGCTGAGAAATATTTCCCGATGCAGATGCCATTCATGGGGGTCTGTCAAGTTTAGACTGAGTTGATCTGCTAGAGTATTTTGCTCTCCGGGCAGATATTGTGCTATGAAGTGTAGCCCTAGAGAGTGTGCAGTCTCCCAGACTTGCATGACTTGATGGCACAGGGTGTAGGAATGTGTGCCTCCCTGACTGTTATGTACTACATGACTGTGGTATTGTCTGTTTGTACTATCAAAATCCCTTGTATCCATTTTTCTTTGAGGGCCAGTAAACCTTTTTGTACTGCCAAAAGTTCTTTCCAATTTATGTGTTTCCTCCTGTATTGAGTGTCCCATATTCTTTGGGTTTGGAGGCGTTGGATATGCCCCCCCCCCCCGTGCTATATCTGAAGCATCCATGATGAGGGTTTGGCCCTGGGATGTGAATCTGAAAGACAAGCCCTGATTTTGAGTTCAAGCCTGTACCCACCATGTGAACTCTTGTCTGAGGCAAGGTATCAGGTGTATTTTGGTGTCCAGGGATGGAGAGCTCTGGCACCAGATGTTCTTCATGTACCACTGAAGGTTCCTTATGTGCAACCTGGCTAGGGGCGCCATGAGGATACAGGACACCATGTATCCCAGCGATCTGTGGTATTCTCTGACTATGATGCATGTTTTTCCTGGATTTCTTGGAAGTAGTCTGTCAAAAAGGTGACTTTGTCCAGGGGGAGGAAGGGCCTCTGAAGTGAAAAGTCCAGGACTGCCCCTAGGAAAACTGTTTGGTCGGGACAGTGATGGATTTCTTGAGGTTTAATGAGAACCCCGGGGAAGTCAGGAGGTCCTATATGAATTTCAGGTCCTTGTGGACCTTTCACAGATCTGTGTCTTGTATTAGGCAATTGTCCAGGTAGGGGTAAATCCTGCTTTGGTCCTGCAGAAAGCAATAGCATTAGCCAAGCACTTTGTGAAAACTCTTGTAGCAGTAGACAATCCAAAGGGCAGTGCTGAAAACTGATAGTGACTGGAGCTTGCGCTGAAGCGAAGAAAGCTTTTGTGTGACTTTTGTATGAGAATGTGCAAATAGTTGTCTTTTAGGTGTATTGATACCATGAAGGTCTTAGGAGTTATCACTGGTAGTAATTTTTGAAGGGTCAATATTTTGAATTTTGGCACCCTGAGAAACTGATTTAAGTTGGACAGGTCCAGTATGGGACGCCAAGAACTTTCTTTTCTGGGAACTAGGAACAACCTTGAGTAAAACCCTTTCCCCTTTTGTTCTTCTGGAAGTGGCTCCACTGCTCCCTGGGAGCACAGAATTTGCATTTCTTCGACAGCCTGTGGGTTTTGATTTTGAGGTACATCTGGGTAACCTAAATATTTTAAAGGCTCTTTGATAGTGACTTTGTAACCATTTGAAATAATGTCTGGAACCTACTGATCTGAAGTGATGTGGGTCCTGTTGTGATGGAAAAGTGACAGCCTTCCTCTTAGGATTTTGGGTTGGGGGTGGGAGAGTGAAGCAATGAGAGAGACTCATAATTGTTCTCTTGCAGGGGCTTGTGACCTAGAACTCCCTTGCCTGTGGGTTTCATAGGTTCATTGCTTTGATGTTTGCTGCTGAGGTCTTTGCCTGGGGATTCTGTCCCTCTGAGGCTTCCTCTGTTTACACCTAGGTTGGGTGGGAAAGGACCAAAGCTTAGCAGGGAAGTTCCTGCTGAACCTAGGAGGTTGCACTTGCAGAAAGTCCCTCTCTTACTATTTGCATAGACTTAGGGTTGTCCACTTTCTTTTTAAGGACTACTTCTGTTTTAGGGCCAAAGAGGCAGTCTTTGCCAATGGGTGCATCCAAAAGGCTAGCCTTTACTTAATCATGGAGACATGTTCTCTAAGCCAAACATGTCTCCTAACTACTGATCCAGAGACCACTGCCCTGAAGAGACATCCATGGCATCATACCCACATTGCAAGGAATGTTTAGCTACCTAGAAACTGGAGTGGCACACTTCTAAAAGTCCCTTGGAAAGATTTTTATCCTCCAGAGCTGATATATTTTGTTTAAGTTGATCAAGAATGGTTTGGTGGTACTTGATCATATGGAATTGACAGCTGAGGGCCCTAATAAAGTGGTAGAGGCGCATACTTTCTTTCCAAATCTATCAAGGGCCCTATTCTCTTTGTCTGTAGGCAAAAGGCCCCTGGAAGAACTGGAACTAGCCTCTTTAGGCCTTGAAGTGACCACTTCTGGGTCAGCAGAGAGATTCTTAAACAGATACTTATGAGAGTCTTGTATCCTATAGAACCTCCCAAACCAAACACCAAATGCAACAATAAATGTGGCTTGGAACTGTTGGGTTTGTTAGTTAAAAACAATGACAATGAAATAAATATTTTAATTAAGGAGCTGGACAATTTGGATAGAAACATCCACGAAGATTTAGGATAGGATTCTATGAGATTCGAACATTTAAGAATATATAACAGTATAGACCTGCATATCAACAAGCTTAAGGTGGGGAAGTTAAATAAAACTGACAGGGATGTCAATGACTACGCCAGTGGTGCAGCATATCCTACCCCCCCCCGAATATTAATAGGTCTACTAGAAATACATTTAATAACATTAATCATACACCAGTTAGCAAGACTATCCTAGAAGAAGATGTTAACCAGGATACTGATGCTAATTACGACAGAGATTATCCTGAATTAAGGAGAAGTGAAAGGATAAGGAACAGAGGCAGCAACAATAATAGAAAACCACAACCCCAGGGGGGGTTTTATGCCCAGGGGTTTCAGGGGGCCAGGCCCAAAACGAGGAACTGGAGAACTTAATTGTACAATTTGATATACTATTAAGTGACCATATTGTTGATTATTCAATGAATGAAGAAGAGTTTTTAAATTGCTCTGAGCTTAATATTCATGATTTTCCATGTGACGTAGTTTTCAACAGAGAAAAAGATTTTGCTGTGTACAACTACACTGTATTAGGTATTGAAGAAACAACAGTAGATTTTCTTTCAAAAGGAATGACATTTATACCTAGTAAGAAATTTAATGTAGTTGATACAATTATTGATTTAAAAAATCTATTTAAGAAAGCTGAACCTACAGTTAATACATGGAAGTTCAGAAATGAATTTAACAAGAATATTTTTAAGATCAGTTCCACTTACAATCCCTCATTACATCCTAGGTTAGCTGTCTATGAGAAGCTTTGTGAGCTAGATTTATATAATCTGCAGAAATACAAAAAATTAGCTACTCATGATGACTCTAATATTAGTGAATTAGAACAAAATTGTTTGAAATCATTACAAAGACAGGATATAAGGATTATGAAGCCAGATAAAGGCGGGGGGTTTCTGATTATGGACGTGGTAACTTATACTCAAAAACTGTATAGCATGCTTAGTAGTGACAACTATAGAGAAGTCTCACTTAATTAATTGAATGGGGCCTATAGAAGAATTTCGGGACAATTAAATGATATGTTTATAGAAAGGAGAATAGACATTTTATTATATAATTATTTAGACATCATTACCCCAAGGATCCCAGTGTTCCTCGGTATACCTAAGATCCACAAGGGCCTCACTGACCCCCCCATGAGGCCATTAGTGGACGGAAGAGATTCTATTACATCAGCATGAACCCAGTACATAGATTATGAACTGAAAAAATTGTTAGTAAGAGAAACCCAGATCTGCAAGGACTGTTGGACTTTTTACAACACATTAATAGCCTGGTTTTCGACATAAATGACTTATTGGTTACAATTGATGTAAAGGACTTGTATACTATCATTCCACAGACAGTTGGTTTGGATTGGGTTAATGAAATTTTGTTAGAATATAGAATTCATCAAGAGAAAATTAATCTCATCTTAGAGTTGTTGGAAATAGTACTGCTCAATAACTTTTTCTCATTTGATGGTAAATATTACCTTCAACTGACTAGTGTTGCCATGGGTTCAGCATGTGGAGGGCACAGTTAGATTATTTTATATGTTATATTAACACTACTACTTCTTTCCTGCACTTCACTTGGGCAGTAGACAGCCAATACAAGGATTATTTGGATGCTCACCTTTTCATGGACTTAAGCAATAGTATGTATGCTACTACTATTCATAGGAAAAAGACGTATTCCAACTCATTTCTTCATTATAGCAGCTCCCATTCTGAGCACCAGAAAAGGTCAGTTGTTAAAGGCCAAATGGTAAGAGCAGCTCGGATGGTATCAAGAGATGAAGACTTTGAGTTGCCATACATTAATTTGAAAAAGAAGTTTTTGAAAAGAGCTTATCCAATAGATTTAATTAATAGAATATATGAAGAAGTGACTAGGAAAAGACAGTCTGGACATTTTAAACCTATAGTGGGTTTTTCTTCGGTTGATGAACATCAGCCTGTTAGTCAAAGTAATTTATCTAATATTACATCACCAGGCTTGATTACCAACCTTCCAATAAGGGAAGATGTTAATCACCAAAGAAAAGAAGTATTAGTTCACACTCCTACACATATTTCTTTAGATTATCATATGCACAATAGTAATAGAGAAACTTTTTAAGATCCCTCACAACTACTTATAACGCAGATTCAGATGTTTTGGAGATGATTTTCCGGAAAAACTGGGAGATTCTCATGGAGGGTGTAGATATCAGGGTTTGTGTAGGAGATGGACATTGTTTAACATACAGAAAAGGCAGGAACTTAAAAGACCTTTTAAAGAGTACACATCAGCCAGTTAATTATCAACATCCAGGCACTTTTAAATGTGATTCCTGCCATTGGTGTCATAAAGTGAAGATGGGTAATGATTTTAAAATTAATGCTATAAAATATAAAATCAAAGGCAAATATAATTGTTCTTCCACAGCACTCATATATCTGGCTATGTGTAATCTATGTCCTGTGTTTTACATAGGCAAAACAGAGAGGAAATTTAGCCAGAGGATTTATGAGCATATGTATGCTATTAGGAAGAACAGTTCAAACAATGACTTAGCCAGGCATATCAGCATTAATACTGACCATGATTTTTCTTTCATGGCTATTGATCACGTAGTCATGGATGACAAGAGACCATGGGGTCTCTATTTAGAACTAAAATAATTGAGATGGCAGATTTTGCTGAGAGCGCATAAGTGGCCAGGCATTAATTAAATTACCTCTATTACACCTGTGTTCAAGCTTAAAGCTTTGGAAAGAAATAAAATTGTTGAGAAGTTATTAAATGTTAGCTAATAATGAATGTCCAAATTTCCATCAAGTATATGTATACATACATTTTTTAAACTATTGTTTAATTCATTGTTATTAACATTTCCTGGGATAGAAGGGTTAAACTTTTGGTGATGATGTCAGGACTTTTTATCCGATCATGTAAGGGCATGTACTACTTCAAGCTTGTATGGTTTTTATTCAGTTGTCTGATGAAGTTTATATTTTATTAAACGAAAGCGCTCACGTTGATTTTTCATTATTAAAGTTTTTAATTCTATTTCAAGACTTTGTTGCGTTTGGTGTTTGATTTGGGAGGCACCAATCTCTACCTACCCACCTTTCTGAAGTTGGACTTATTTGTTTGTGGTATCCTATAGAACCTGTCTTGTTTTCTAGGGGTGGGGGTGGGGAGTCAGGATTTAAGGAGGCATCCTATAAAATATCCTACACCACTTCCAAAATGGGTGGAATAGCTAACGGTTTGTGTTAAGGGAGGTCCAAGTACTCCCTAACTCTCTCTTTGACCTGGGATATTTTTGTGTCTCCCACTGAAAATGCTGCCTCATAGCATGGAGAGTCTCTCCAATGGTGAGCCCCACTGGTGGGGAAGCAGATGGAAGATTTTCCTCTGAATCAGATTCCTCATAGGATGTTAAAGAGGGGCCTTCCTCTGATCCAGGTTTCTCCAAATCAGAATCTTCTTCTGATTGATTGCAATGGGTCTGGAAAAAAATTCAGGATGGGTATCCCTTTTTCTTTTTCCTTAGGTTATATCCCCTGTGGTCTATCTAGCCCATACAATGTTAATTAAGTCTTCAGCCAGTTTGATCAAATCTTGTTGGCATCCCTGCAACTGGGAGCCTGTAGGCCTAGACGAAGACCCTGTCACATTGCCTTTCAGTGAGGTGGCTTTGGCCTTAGGCCTAGGTGAGTCTGACATCCTGGTGCCTGACTCTCTGGGCTGAAAATACACCAGCATAGGCTTAGGCCTTGGTATGTCACCATTTTGTAAGTGTTCGTTGGAAGCCGCAGCCTGCTGAGTGGTCTCGGACCTAACTGATGAGCCAAAGCTATGTGCTGTAGAAGTAGAAGGGACTGATGGCATGTCCAACAGAGCCCTGGATCACTGTTTCAAAGGTTGAAGGGGCCGCAAAAGTGCCTCACCTTCCTCAACAATCACAAGTCTAGTAGGAGAGTCAGAGGGCAAATGATTGTCATCTGAAGACCTTAGCTTAGCTTCTTTTCTTTTTTGAGCTTAGGTAATTCAAGTTCAGGAAGACTGGTGGACATCATCAGATGCAATTGTACAAATTCCTGACTCAGAAATCACACTAAGAATTCAGCCCTATGCCTAATAGTTCTAGAGTTAAACCTAGCACAGAAACAACAATTAGAGGCGTCATGGTCTGGGCCTAAGCAAGTGACACACAGTGTATGGAAGTCTCTTTGTGGGATTTGTTTACCACAGCGGACATAATTATTTACTTTATCTGACATGAGTAAAAGAAAAAAGAAGGGAGTTCCCCAACGGGGTACTTATCTGTCTGACAACAACTTCTCTCTAGTGCAGACCGACCGATGCACTTGTACATTGCTTCGGATTCTGGCGGCAAGAAAAGACTGGGGTGATAATGCGGGCTTGCTCTCTATATCTGAGCGTACTGACATCGGTCAGGGCATTCTCCAGGTTGAGAGGCGAAAAGAGTTTTCTTTGTTAGTTGGGCCTACTAAGGGCTTTCTTGGCAGGAAATCCCAACAGTCAAGACTGCAACAGTGAAACCCGATGACCATCAGTAGCTAGCAAGGACTGCTGTCTCTTTGGCACCATATCATGAATCATTTTCATTTAGAGATGTATGATTTCCTGCTTCTGGGCCTTCTGACCTCTTTCAAGATGAATAGGATGCCTTTGTCTAACAGATAGTCCTGAGGGATAAGGACATTATCATACATGTTATCACCTTCACAGTGTGTTTAGGTTGGGGTGGATGGTGGCTTCTTTGTTCTGTGTCAAGGTCCACCTCCTTTTCCTAACTGGAGGGTTGAACTTCATTTTTTTGAAGATGTACAGTTTTGTGTGTTTGTTCTAAGTTAATAGGGGATGGGGGTGTTTTGAAAATGTATTTATATTTTTGTTTGAGGGTTTTCATTAAAACAAAAAGTCTTGAAAATGTGACATAGGCTCAAGTGGAGATGAAAAGAAACAACCGTATAAAAGATCAGCCTTCCAAACATTAGTGTGTGGATGTAACACGAACGTTGGAAACATATTCAAAAAAACTGACGTACAATAAGTGGGAACATATTTTCATCATGATGGCTGTGCTACCCATATTATCTTGGAACATTAATGGCCTTAAAGGAATAGACAAACAAGGAAAGTATACTGAATTATATTAAGAAATGTGGAGTGCAAATAGTAATTCAACAGGAGATACATTTGGAAAGAAATAAGCAAGTGAATTTGACAAAGAAAGGATTTCAGGATGGATATTCAGCAGAATATCAGGGTCAAAGGAAAAAGGGGGTAATATTAATTGTTAGAGGGGCTCCAACTGTGATAGAAGAGGAAAAAGACAATACTGGCAGGTTTGTGGTAGCAAGGGAGGAAGATTGTGCTGTCAAGTATTTATATTTCACCTAAAATATAATAAAAGAGGGTAGATTTCTGAAGAAATTTATGTAAATGTTTGGTATGGAAGATTTGAATTTAGTAGTAGTAGGAACGTAATAAAATTTATATATTATTCCCCACAGTGCAATAACTGGGCTAGACTAGAGATGAGCATGTGCATTTGATTGAAAGCTTTGACATACATCCAATAACTAATTCAGATAATGCACCAATAAAAACAAAATAAAAAGCAGGGTAATGAAATAAAAAATAGTTAGTAGCGTTTTCCCACCTACCTGTTAAAAAGAGAGGAATTGTAAGAAATAGGTAGTGGAAGTTATTCGAAAATTATTAGGGAAGCTAGAAATATCTTCAGAAGTTATGGCTAGCAAGTGGGATAAAATTAAAACAGTATTTAAATACAGGGTATAAATAAAAGAGAAAGAGATATGGTTAAAATGAAATAATAATTACCTAGAGGGTCTCACAAAGGTTAAAGTATGAAAGAATAAGGGGAATCTCACAGAACAAGAAAAGGTACAAATTGAGAGTACTAAAGAGAGAAAAAAGGAATATCTGAATAATATGCATGAGTTTAGAAAGACAGCTGTTAAGCAACTATTTTTTGGATAATAACCTCAGAGCACAAAAACTTTTAGCACAATGACTTAGGCAACAGAAAGTAGAAAGGGTTTTCACCAAAATTAGGGTGCCGACAACAAGAAAAATAACCAGAGATCCTGTACAGGTATTAGAGATATGTTGGAATTTTTTTTGAAAATTTGTATAAAGCAGAGATATGTGGAAAGAACACAAATGGAAATATTTTTGGAAGATGTAATCATGCTGAGGTTAGAGGCAGATGAGGCTCAACTAACAGTTAAGATAGTAACAGATATGATGAAACGGTGACGTATAATCAAGCTTCAGGAAAGTCTCCAGGAACAAATAGTATTCATTTGGAAGTTTGGAAGTTATGAGAGAAGAAAGTGATAAAGATCTGGAAGATTTTATTTAATGGTATTTTAAAAGGAGGGGAAGCACCAATATCTTGAGGAAATTTGTGGTGGCTGTATTACCTAAAGATGGTAAAGATTCATCAGACCCAGGTTCATGTAGATCCATTTCAATTTTAAACCATGATTATAAAGTGCTTATGTCTATAAAAATAATGGCAAAGGTGTTGCCAAAATTGATAGATATGGATCAACATGGTATTGTAGAGAGGAGGCAAACATTTATTAACAGTAATAGAACAATGATGATCCAGAACAAAGCAGAATGTAAGAAAATACTGCTGTTGTTACTGGGTCTTGAATCAGAGAAAGCATTTGCTACAGTAAGCTGGGATTTTATATAAGTAGGGCAATGGAAGCATTTGCATTCCTTAATACAATGCTAAGGTTAATTATGCTACATAAAGGACTGAAGGCCAGAATTAAAGTGTGAGGGTTCCTCTATGATAAGCTGTGACGAACAAAGGAACCAGACAAGGGTGTGCTCTTTCCCTTTGTTATTTGCTTTCTATTTAGAGCCATTGGCAAAGAAAATAAGGGACTCAGAAATGCAAGGATATAATTGGTATGGTTATCAAGAAAAGTTGATTGTACTTGCATATATTATTTTGTAGCTAATAAATCCAGAAAAGGACATCTCAGTGTTGTGGAACATTTTGAGATAGTTTCAAGTCTTTTCAGGATATAAAATTAAATTAATGAAGATAAAACAAAGGCTGTAGCTATAAATGATGTACTCCCACATGAAATGGTTCAGCAATACCCATATTTGTGGGTATATGATAACATGAAGTATTTAGAAATATGGACTAAAAAGGCTTCTGTTATGGCAGCTAATTATATGTGGTAAGAGACTAAAGAAAAGATAATACAAATAATAAGAAGCTCTTGTTTGTGGATATTGATAGTTAAGGTACAATCAGTGAAAATGTTTTTAGTCCCTTTAGTTTTATATATTGGTTATGCATATTTATCAACCACAGAAGTTGTGGGCAACTATTAATAAAGAGCTGAACAAATTTATCAAGGTGAGGGCAACAAAAGTTAAGTGGGATAAGTTGACCCTTCCTATAGAATTGTTTGTGTCTTTCGGCTTTTCCTGGTTAGGGGTCGCCACAGTGGAACTCCGGTCCGCTAATGATTGGCAGTTGATTTTTACGTACCGGCTTGCCAGGCCTGACGCACAACCTTCAATGAAGGTACGCCCATTCACGCATGTCTCCATGCAGAAGACGCTCTAGCTGAGAACCAAACCGGACAGCGTCTTACTGTGAGGTGACAACGCTACCGCAGCACCACCACTGCGGGTCCACCCTTGGTTCTTTATTATTACCTGCTTTGAAGGATATTTTACAGTTACACAGTTAAGGCTCATATACATAAAACAAACAGAAGGGTATAATTCAAAATGGAAAGGGATGATGGTAAAGAAGTGGGGGGGGGGGTTCAAGAAAGAGAGAGACTGGGATTCTGGATGCAGATCCTTATGGAAAATAATAACAACCATACAGAATATTATATTCATAAAGTAGCAGAAGGTATTCTAAGAAATAAGCCAACATAAGAAAGGAGAAAGAAAATGTTGTCAAAAGGGGTGACTGCAAGTAGGGGTACAGAAAATAGCAGAGGGGGCTGGAATTTACTGGAGAAAACAGGCAAATGAACCAAGGTATTGGAAGCAAATAATTAGAGAGGGAAAGGTAATAGAGTGGGATGAGGCCAGGAAAACATTTGGACTGCAGACCTGAGACTGCCTTCCCTATCAGGGTACAGGCAAAGAGAAAGCGAAAGACCTGCGCTGTTAGAGTTTTTAATTGACAATATAAAAGAAGCTGATGTTAAAAAGGGATAATTAGTATAGCATATAAAATATTGCATGATAACTATAAGAATCAGTCAGAGGAGGTTAGAAAAGATTGGAAGAGAGGCTGGAAAGGCAAATTACAAGAGAACAATAGGAGGACATATATATGGCTCCCAAGTATGCAATAATGTCCAAAAGGTTTAGGATATTTGCTTTGAAGTGTCTACATAAATAGTCTATATGCCAAGCAGACTTCAAAGAATTTTTCATCATGTAGATAACAAATGTTGGAGGTGTGATGGGGAAGAAAGAGAAAACTGGGAACATATGTTTTGGGAGTACAATGAGTTGGCAAATTTTAAAAATTCCCTACACAACACTCATCAGAAATATTGGATGAACACATGGCTTTAACTAAATACTGCGGTGGTGGTGCTGCGGTAGCGTTGTCACCTCACAGTAAGACGTTGTCCTGTTCGATTCTCAACTAGAGCGTCTTCTGTGTGGAGACATGCATAAATGGGCGTACCTTCGTTAAAGGTTGTGCTTCAGGGCTGGCAGCTCAGCACGTAAAAATCTACTGCCAATCATTAGCGGACCGGAGTTCCGCTGTGGCGACCCCTAACCAGGAAAAGCCGAAAGACACAACAACAACATGGCTTTAACTAAGGAAATGACTCTTTTGAGCTGGGACACAGGATCTAAATTACCTACTCATAGTAAGGCCTTATCATGTTTTATTCTGTTGGCTGCCAAAAAGCAATTATTAGAAAATGAAAAGCAAACTCTAAATCAAATGTATTTGAAATCCTGAATATTATAAAGGGGATAAAAGAACTGGAAGATGGATCTTTAGAAAAGGAAAGGAGCAAATAACATAGGAATAAATGGAAATTGTGGGAACACTACATGCAGAATAATGTTCAGGACGAGTAGTGTAGTTTAAGGGAATGCAGGAATTCATCAATTTATGTAATGCTGGACTGATGATAGTTACAATGAAAGAAAATATATGGGATGTATAATGTATGTGAATGGAAAATTGTTAATATGTTTTTTCCTGTTAATGTATGTTTGCTTATGACTTAAGTAATAATTTAATAAAGGTATATAAACAAAGCAGTCTACCTCCTGTGGAAGCAACCATGGTTCTTGTCTGCTCAAGTTGTTTGGAGCCCTTAAAAATATTTTAGCTACTTTTTTAGGCAAAAAGGCCCACTTCTGGTCCACACCATTTTCCTGTGATTTGCTTGAACACGTGCTCATTGGGGGAGGGGTGCCTGAGACAGATCTATTCAGGTGTTCTGCAAAGTTGGTGCTTTCTCCTGGGAGATATTGAGCTACTAAGTGCAGCCCCACTTCTTTTGCTGTCTTCCAAAATTGCATTGCTAGGTGGCAGTGGGGATACGAGTATGTACCACATTGCTCTGGTATGTTTTCCAATTTTGTCTGAATACCATCATGTCCCTGTAAACTGGCATCATTTGTTTTGGGTTTAGTGGTTTTGGAAGTTTTTTTCACACCTGCCTTGCACTTGAAGACTGTGTGGGCACCTCACACTAGGTCTGTGGTCATCATTTTGCTCCCTAACTGGAATTGAAATAGAGCTCCTTTGTTCTGAAGGCAAGCTGCTCTCCACCATAACAGTTCCCTTTTCAGACAGGAGAGAAGCTTTATCTTGAAGTTTAAGGGGTGTCTGTGCTGACATCACTTAGTCTTTAGAAACCATTGGATCTTTCTCATGTGAAGTTTTGCTGGGAGGGGGGCATAAGGATGCCGGAAGCCATGTGATTCAGAGCTCTCAGGATTTTGCTGGTTAACACCACCTCCTACTGGGATAGTGTTCTGAAATACTGCATTAGAAAAAATAAGTTATATATTTATCATAATGTTACATCTGTGTTGACCATTTTGATTCTTCCTCAACTGTTGGGTTCAGATCTGACTCAGATGTTAATTTAGATTATGGCCAGCAAAAAGCTATCAGGCTCTTCCCTTACCCATAATGCAGCAACACCTAACGTACCATAGATCTTGTTTTGCTGTTTTACCTAAAGTAGAACATACTATAATATATATTTTTCATACAGATGAAACTATATCTGGAGCTCAGTATGAGGGACAGTGGTGTCCTTATAGTCTCTCGTTCTTCCAGAAATCAACTGAGAAAAGGATCGGGGGTTGGGGAGTGGGAAGTTGAGGAGGAATGAAAATGGACAACACATATGTAATGTTTGGTGAGTGCATAACTTTTTATCTGATGTCAGTGTTCATTCTATCCTCAACTGTTGGGACAGAGTCCCCAGCTACCTAAATTCCCTGGTGGACTCTAAGGAAGGATATTCTTGAGCACAGTTAAGCCAAAGGCTGCTCTTTCCCTTGAGATCAGATCAGTTCATAATCAGTAATAAAAGTATGAGGATCAGTCAAAGTTTTAGCCGCACATATGTTGTCCAAGACAGCTCTAGAGGGAAACAATGAAGAAGTAGCAATGGACCTAGTTGAATGGGCTCTTAAAGGTCTTGGTAAGGATAAGTCCAATTTGCTGTAGATAAATGATATGCAATCTGTCAGACATCTGGCTAAAGTTACCTAAGCAACTGATTTGCCCAATTTAGATTCTGCAAAGGAAACAAATAATTGATCTGTCTTCCTAATTTCTTTTGTTCTATGTAATTAAAAATATAATTGTTTAAAGTAAAAACAGAATTGTTTATGGACATCCAATAAAGGCAGCATATATTCACCTTTGTTTATAAATCTAGGAAAGAAAACTTGCAAATTAATGGAGTGGATAATATTGGATTCTGACACCACTTTAGGGAAAAAAAAAAAAAAAAAAAGATTTGGTACGTAATGACACTCTGTCCTTATGAAAAATCATGTAGGGAGGTTTAAAGGACAATGCTTGAAGTTCTGAAATTTTTCCAGCACAGGTAATAACCACTAGAAACATAGTTTTCCAGGTTAGGAATTTAAGATCACGTTTTGCTGCTGGCTCAAAGGGCAAATGAACTAAGGCTTGTAGAGCAGGATCTTTATAAGGACGTCTCAGTAGGAGAGTGCCTCTCAAAAAAGCCTTACAAAGCTTAGATGAAGGCAAAGAGAAATTGTCAAACCCAATATGAAACTTGGAAATTGCTGCTAACTGAACTCTAATTGTTGAGGAGCTCAAGAACACTTTGTATAGGAGCAGAGAAGGGGTCAATGTGTTTCTGATGTGCCCGCAAAACAAATATTTTCCATTTACTTCTGTAAAGATTTCTTGTAGAAGCCTTATGGGAATATAAAAGTAGTATGATGGACAGGGGAAGAGAGCATCGCTCGTCTGGCTATTAATGGAATTGGAGAAACCATGCTGTTAGCTTGAGGTTTGAGATATCTGGATGAATCATACCTGTTGGGTAAGACAGGAGGTCTGGAATTGGATCCAGAATCCAAGGTAGGTAAAGGAGATGAGGCCAAAGGAAGGGGAACCAAATCTGTCGAGACCAGTAAGGTGCAATGAGGATGACTTTGCTCTTCTACTGGGCAGCTTTCTGCAGAAATTTTAGAATTTGGGCAGTTAGTGGGTAAGCATAGAAAAGACTGGGGTACCAATCATGGAGTACAGCATCCCTCTGTGATTCCCCCAGTGGGGTGATCAGGGCAAAGAAGATGCTGCACTTGTTGTTTATGGGAGAAACAAAAAGATCACAGCAAGGCTGGGCCCACTGATGTAAAATCATTTCTGTCACTTTCATGTTGAAAGGCCACTCATAATTTAGTAGAATGGGCCTGCTCAATTTGTCTGCTGTCACACTGGACTTCCCCAGAATGTGCATTGCTATCAGAAGGCGGTTGGAAGAGATCACCCATTGCCACACTCTGAGGGCTTCTCAACACAAGGGGTAAGACCTGGTTCCTCCTTGGTTGTTTACGTACCAGACTACTGACATGTCTGTTTGTATCACACTTGTCCTGAAAGGCCTCCAATACTAAGAGCACCACTCTCATTTCCAGGGCATTGATATATGCATTGGCCTCTTTGGGGGAGCAAGCCTTGGACTGTATTGCCCAGGAAGACCCCCTCCCCCCAATCTGGGAAGCATCTGGTCACGACAACCTTGGCTGAGGGAAAATGAAAGGGTGGCCTTGTAGAATCTGATCTGATCAAATCCACCACCACAGGTATCTCTTGCATACCTGAGTGATTCTTTTTTGGATTGCTATGCATTGTGTTGCTAACTTCCATTGAAGAATTTTCATATGAAATCTTGCTAGAGGAACTAAAATTATGGCTACTGATGTTGACCCAAAAGCTTGAAGAATTAAACTGGATAAAATTGTGGCACAGTGAATTATTTTTCTGACCTGGAATCTGATAGTCTGCACTGAAGAGAAGCTGTCAAGGAAGCTGTGTTGAAAACTGCTCCTATAAATGCCAGTGTTTGAGATGGTTGTAACTGAGACTCATAATTTATGGTTGTCCCCAGATGGGAGCAAGTCTGAAGTACCTGATCTCTTGCTCTTATTAGTAGATGCTTGGTCAGAGCAGCAATGAGCCAGTCATCTAAGTATGCAATCACTTGGAACCCCTGCAGCCTCTAGTGAGCTGCTAACACTGCCATGCATTTGGTGAACACTTTGGGGGCTGTGGTGAAGCCACAGGACAGTGCACTGAACTGGTAGTGACTGGCTCCCAGCCAGAAGCATAAATACCTTCTGGATTGTCTGTTCATTTTATGTGATAGTATGCATCCTGAAGGTCTGTCTAGCATGCCCACTCATCTTTGCCTAAAAAAGGCAGAATGGACTGAACCATGACCTTCCAAAACTGTGTGTGTAAAATTGCTTTGTTCTATTTGCTTAGATCCAAAATTGATCTTCAGTCCCCTATTTTCTTTGGAACTAAAAAGAATCTTGAGTAAGTTCTGGATTCTATCTGGTCTGGTGGGACCTCTTGGATGACTCTTTTTTTCTAGCAGCTTTTGTATTTCTAGTGCTGCTGCCTTCCTCTGACTGGGTGAAACATTGGGAATTTTGCATACATGTGGCGGTGGTAGGGAAAAGGGAATAATATAACCTCTGGAAATAATCCTCTGTGCCCATGTATTTTTGTTAAATCTAGCCAAGTTTACTGTTGCAGGGATAAAGACCCCCAACTACCTCCAGAGGTGGGCAATCAGGCCTCCTTTCAGAAGCACTGGTAGGGTCTATTAGCGAAGGAATCTCTGGATCCCTGGTTCTATCGGCCTCCTCTGCCACATGAGTGTCATCATCCATTTGAGCTCCATCCTCTATCCCTGGGGGAACTATTTCCACATGGATCTTGAAAAGGACCCTGGGACTTCTTGAACCACATTTTCAACCTCCTTATTGATTCCTAGAGAAGGATCTTTGAGGAGTCAAAAAATGTACACCCACTGCAAAGAGGGTCTTTCCATCTTTTTCACACCTGGAGAGTGTGTCATAACTTTAGGATCAAACAACGAATTGCCATTAAATGGTGCATTGACAAAAGAGGACTTGAAAGGCTCCACAAAAATCACACAAGCGCATCCAGGCATGCCTCCTAATGGAAATGTTTGAACCTGCCACCCTTGAGGCACCTTCAGCTGCATGCAAGACAGGCCTCATGGACGTATTAGAAATAGACTGTAGGGCAGCCAACTGAGAGGCCACAGAAGTCTGATTCTTGGCAGTATCAGTCCCAGAAAGGGATTTTGACAGTTCCATTATCAAATCCTTTTGAAGTCTCATAAAGTGTGCCAGATAGTTCAGCGACCTAAGGGCAAAAGATGCTGAAGTATACACACGCTTCTCAAACCTGTCCAATGAATTAGACTCACTGTTAGGGGGATGGACAGAGGAACTTTGCACAGCAAGTTCCTTCTTTGTGGCCACCACCATAACCATAGCATCTATGGGCACTCCCTTGCTCCAGTATTCCATACCTACTGGTGGAGGCAGAATCCCATCTGGTCTTTTGGGAATTGGCTCAACTGAGTCAGATTCTTTCCACACCCCCACTAGAGATCAAGTCATTCATCAGTGGGAAGAGTAACCTAGGAGGTAGACAGGCCAGCTCCAAAGACTTCCAGGAATATAGATTGCTCTGGGGAAGAGTTATCAGAGGACCAACCACCCCTCTCCTTAAGGATCTCAAGAATGTCTCCAAATGAGATGTCTTTAAGTGGTGATCTTGGGGACCCTTCTCCTGCATTGAAATCAGTATATTTGGTGATGGACTCCTAAGGGGAGTCCAAGTGCCTCCTCTTGCACTTCCTCTTCCTAGGGACTTCCTATAGGATGCTGTAATAAAGTATTGAAAGAGATTGTAAAACCCTACTGGGTAGCCTAGAGACTTTGAGCTGGCTGTCCATGTGGCATAGAAGGATGTGGCTCAAGAAGCAGAGACATCTGGGATCCAGAGGGAAGATTTGAGGGGGTAGGATCCATCCATCCTGCTAGAGCAGAGAACACTCTCTTCACTACCTCAAAGGAAGATCGCTCTGGAGCTGAGAAGTTAGGCTTCTGGCTCATTGGTTCCCTCTGCCCTGAAGGCAATCTATCCAATGTGGAAGTCAGAGCTGAGCTGTCCAATGCCAAGGTTCTGAGGGGTAGACATAGCTTGAAAACATCAGAGTTGACTCTAATGTCTTGGATCCGACAAGGGCACTTCAGCTTTGAGAGTCATCTGGCTCCAAAGACATCTGAGCAGGTGCACTCAGAGATAGCTTCAGATCTGAAGAAAAGGACATCTTTGGATCTAAACCAGACAGACCCAGAAAGCTCAGATCCTGGGTTTCTGAAACAACTGGTCAGATCAGAGAAGGAGCTGAAATTGGCAGAGTGGTAGAAGGATGGTCTTTCTGACCTGAAGGGGTAAGGAGCTGGGAGAACTCTCATCTCTATTTGCACTGAGAGGAATCTCATCATTCTGTCCACATCAGCTTTGGTCAAACTTCTGGAAGAATGAGAAGAAGTTATGGATGTGGACTTAGTGTGTCTTTGTTCCAAAAAGAAAGTACTGTGGAAGGTACCAGATCCAAACTTGGTGAGTATCTGGTTCTGGGTAATAGTCTCAGATCTGAAGTGCTTGGATCTGAGCAGGGTTTTGTTGGATCCAACATCAGTCACACCATAGTGGCCTTCAAATCTAATTTATGCTTCTTTTTTGGTGGCACCAAGAAAGATGGAGTCAAGGATCCAGAAGGTTTAGGGGACTTAGAGAAAGGCTCCTTTGATTTCTGCTTGAGAGGTTGAGCCCAGCAATAGCTTCTGAGAATAAGTTTATTTTTTCTGTCCTTAATAGCACGCAGATTAAATTTTTTCCAAATGGCACAATCAACTTGAAGGTGGTCCAGGTCCAAACAATGCACACATAAAGAGTGGGCGTTGGTCAAAGGCAACTTGTGCCTGCACTTTTGGCACTTCTTAAATCCCAAAGGGCCTTTTTCTGACATCCTTACACACAATAACAACAAGCTAAATAAAAAGAAAGTGACCTTTTTTGATAGGAAAAATATAGAGAGAAAAGAGAGAGAGAGAGAGATACCAACAATGGTATCAAGAATTACACAGAAAATGTAAAAAGAAGAAAAACAGAAAATGAGCAATACCGACTATGGTATTAAAGAACTATATGAAGTATAAAGAAAAGGGAGACTAAACTAATACATTTTGAAAAAGATAATATTAAACACTTATTGTATATTGAAATGATTGCTCGAGAGCTCAAGATGACCATGTCTAATTGCGAAAATGGCAAATGAGATCTGGGGTATGTTATGGTTGGTGCATTATGGGCAAGGGAAGAGTTGGTGGCCATGAGCTAGAGTAACAGCTGGGCTGTATCTGAGGATTGGATCTGAACCCAACAATTGAGGACAGAATGAAAATTGACAACATCAATCTTTTCCCAGGGAAGAAAGACCCTTTGCTTTTGCTGAGTCCAGCAGTGCTCCTAAAAATACCAATCTGCCTGTGAGTGTGAGATTGGATTTTTTTAGATTTGCAGAAATCCCAGGTTTGAAAGTCATGGTCAGGTGATGAGAAATTTCAAGCCCCTTCAAAGAATCATCTAAATAAGGGTAGATCTGTATGCCTATTGGAGCCAGACATTTGTGAATTGTCTGGGAGCAGAAGATAAACCAAAGGACAATGCACAGAACTGGAAATGATTCCCACCTACCCTAAAGTGAAGATGCCTTCTGTGCTCCTTTGATATGGAGATGGTCATCTTTTAGATCCAAAATGACAATGAAAGTCTGAAGGGTAGCTTAGGCAGCAGCTTTTGTAGAGTAAACATCTTGAACTTGGGGACTATTAAGAACCTGTTTAACCTAGTCAAGTTCCCGACTTTGTCTCTAGGTTTCTTCTTTTCTTGGAACTAGAAGAGTCTTGAGTAGCATGTGAAGGTAGGTAGCTTTTAGATCCAAGACAACCATGAAAGACTGAGTGGTAAGCATTGGCAGGAGCTTCTGTAGAGTAAGTATCTTGAAATTGGGGGCCATTAAGAACCTGTTTAACCTTGGCATATTTTAATTGGTCTCCAAGTTCCTTCTAATCTTGGAACTTGGAAGAGTCTTGAGTAGTATATGTAAGTAGGTATCCTGTTCCAAGCTCCTTTTGAGAGAATGGATCTATGGAGCCATGTTCAGGAAAAGATTTACTTGGGTATAAGCTTCTCTGAACTGTCTTTTTGGCATGGGATACCTGCAAGCCTTAGAAGGGAAGCAAAATGCAATTGCACCCTGTCCTTATGATTTGGAGGACCCAAGTGTCTTGGGTACTGTTTTTCCAAGAGAGAAAGGCTGTCTTTGAGCTTTGCCAGAGAAGGGGAGTGGTTGCGGATGAAGTGTGGGGGACAGAGCAGTAGTCTGCTGAGTCACAGCTGCTCTTAGATAGACTCCTGGGAGTTGGGTCCACTAGGCCTAGTTCCTTGTTCAGTTTTCCACCTTCTTTGCTGTCTTTTGTCTCTCCTGGTCTCTCTGCTTCTTGATCTAGGTTTTGTGCAGGAAAGGATCAGGATTTTGTAGGAAAATTCCTATTAAACCTTGAGGCTGAACCTGTAGAAAGTCCTTGACAGATTGTAAGGACTTTGCCTTGTCATCCGACTTCTCAAATATATCTTGTGCCTTTGATCCATGCAGAAATTCCTTGTCTGGTGGAGCATCAAGGTAGTATGACTTGACTTGATCAGGAAGAGACTGCTCTCTTAATCAAGGATGTCTCCTGATAACAGACTCATTTGCAACTGCCGTGGTTGATGCTTCCCAAGCATAAATGCCACAATTTAAAGAATGATTTGCAACCCGACAGCAAGTGTTGCAGACTTTTAACATTTCTTTCTGGTGAGATCTGTCTTCTGTCCCTTCCATTATCTGTTTCATCAGGTCCAAGGAGAGATACCTGGAATTTTACCATATGGACATCACAATTTAAAGATACTATGAACAGAGTAGCTCAAGTGTACATTTTCTAGTCAAATCTGTCAAGGGTTCTAACCTCTATTATTAGGCAAGGAGTTCTTAAAGGTGCTGAATTTGGCTCCCTCAGATCCTGAGAAAACCAACTCAGGATCCACCATAGGGTGCTTAAAGAGATGCTTATCACAGTCCAGGACCATTTAAAACCAGTCTGGCTTCCCAGAACAGGGGGCTAGGAGTCAGGATAGAGGAACATTTCTTGTATGACATCATTCACAACCTCAAGAACCGGAGGAATTGCCAGAGGTTTGTGCTCAGGAAGCCTAAGAAATTCTCTTACTTGTTTCTTAGATTGGAAGTAATCCTGAGCCCCAAATGAAGGATTCCCTGATCTTATCTAGGGTATCAACAAAAGAATAGTCCTTAGGTGGTGAGGCTGAGGCAAGGTTTTCATTTGACTTTGAGCTGGCATATGACCTTGAGGAAATTTGATCTACAACACATCTTCATCAAAATCATATGATCTGAAGACTGCTTGGGAGAAAAGTCTTTTATTTTTGACAGGAGAAGTTATTTGGGAAGGAGCCATACCAGGGATCAGCTGTATGTGGATCTCATAAAATCTGAGATCTACAGCTAACCTTACTAGGTTCTGCAGTTAGGCCTGATGTGGCTGAGACCCAGAAGGCCTAGGCTGGGGCAAGCTGGGGGAAACCATATGTTTTGCCTTGGGTCTAGTTTTGGGCTTGACTAGTGATCATCTAAGATTGCAAGCAAGTGGCTGCAGCCTATCCACGGTCTGCTTAGGATTCCTTTCTAGTATGGAGGATTATGACCTCCCCATCTGTAGGTTTGATATGGGAATTGGAAGCCAGAGTTGGAGAAGCTACTCTGGATCCATCTGAGACCCTAAGCCATTTGTCTCTGATGGATGTTGGAGGGAGTTCCAACTACATGGCAAACTCCATAAGGTCTCGGCTGTACACACTGTCATTGGGGGGATTGCAAAAGTGTCTTTGCCCCTTTGACAATAACAAGCCTGGGTGGACCATTCAACACCAATAGGTTTTCGGCTGGCACACTGTCTTTGGACACTTCTTTTTGAAAGGAAAGTCCGGCTCAGCATGACTGGTGGATACCATAGCACATGTGGGCCACTGACACTCTGTTTCTCTAAAAAAATTTTCAAACAACTCTGCCCTATGCTTTGTGGTCCAAACAGTTAGGCACTTCATGCACTGGGACCAGGCAGAACAAACACAGTTAGGAAGTCACGATGAAGGATTTGTTTTCCCACATTCTAATCAAACATTAGTCTTACCCATTGCCATCAAACAACAATATAGGCAATGTAGTATGAAAAAAAATTTTTCCCCGATGAAGTACTAAGCTTTAATCACTCTGTCTCTGGCTTCAGACAGACCAAAGTACTCAACAAAGTTGTACTGGGCTCTGATGGCAAGAACAAACTGAAAAATGGTGCTGGCTGATAACCCTTATACCCCAGCATGCTGACATCAGAGGAAAGGGTGTCCAGTGGGCCATTAAGCAGGGAACAAATCTCTGATATTCAGGCTGGCCAAGGGCTTCCACAGCAGCAAATCCCAAGAAGTTCTTACTGCAACAAATGAACAAATTTGTTAATATGCCACATGTCAGCAATACTGTCCATCAAAATCCTCAGGATTCCCACAACCCACAGGAACAGACTGCCTCGTTGCATCTCCTTCAGGTTTGCATAGGTTTTTGTCCTCTGACTTGTTCAAGTGCCCTGTACCTTCTAGCCTTGTGAATGGAATCTGCAAGACTGCTACAAATTTGTAGTTAGGGTCTGACTGTGGGCTGGGAGAAGACAGGTATTCCTCTGTCCTCCTGCACAGCTGATATCCACCAGTCCAGCTCCCCCACAAAGAAAGGAAGCTCTGGGAGGGCACATTCCTGTGTGTGGACTTGTTAATCCCAAAGATTCCTTCATATCACTGGATCTACTTCATATTCAACCATGACTGGGGCATCATCAGGACTGTATGTGCCATGCACAAAAGTCATGAATGTCTTCCCGGTGGTCCACATACTATTTTGTGACATCATCTGGAAAATCAGAGATGAGACTTAGTCCTGTGGCAGAAAAATCTTAAGCCACCTGCATGTCTGGGAGAGCCCCCAGAAACACAGTCCTCTGTGAAGACTCCAGTTTGCACCTTTGTAGGCTCATGGTGAACCCCATTTCCTGACGCCACTGTTGAACAAAGGAAAGGGCCCTTATGGTCTCCTCCCTGGAAGGGCCCTGCAGAAAGAAAGCACTCAACCAGATACAGGCAAATGATTATTTCCCCTTGTCCTGAAATGGTTTCCACTGGAATTAAGATATTTTTGTAAAAACTCTAGAAGCAGTGTCTAAGCCAAGGATTAAGAAGGTGATCTGGTAGTGTCCATCCCTTGCCCAAAATCTTAAGGATTTACTGTCCTTAATGTGAACAGCAATGTGGAGCTATGTATCTTCTAGACTCATCATCACTAAAACATGCCTTTGGTCATAGCCAGAAGAGAAGGGACTTGGAAGGTCAACATCCTGAATTTTCTTACTGAAAGGTACTTGTTAATTTAGACAAGTCAAGAAAGGGTCTCTATGGACCATTCTTTCTTTGGACAGAGAACAGTCTTTAGTAAAAGCCTTTTTCTTCTTCTGCATCTGGGCCACATTCTATAGTTGCTTGTTGCTACAGGAGCTGTAGTATGGGAATGACTAAAGGCTCACCATGCTTGACAGCTCCTTGTTGAGAGGTTCTGAACTGAATTCCAGTCAGGATCCCTTGTAATTATGTCCAGCACCCATATGTCTGAATAGTATTTCTTAAATTGTTCAGTTAAGTGGAGAGTTTCCCTTTCACCCTTAAAGGGAGCTGGGGCTGGAGTGAGAACAGTTTGGTCTGCATAGTCATAGCTGATCTTTAGAAGGTTATCCCCTTTATATTCCCTTCCTATCCTGCCATTTTTTTTGTAAAAGGGTTTTCTGCCTTTTGTCTGGATTTCTGTAGAGGCCAAAGTGCAAATCTTGGTATAATGTTACACTGACAACCTTGGCCTTTATACCTACAGTTAAGATTGTGTGGTAGCCAGACATTTTTAATACTGTGCTAGTGGATCTGTATGTTGCATCTGGAGTACCATAGGCACACTTAATGCTATGTCTGCCTAAATAAACAAACATCTAGATAAGCTGAGTTAAAGTGGCTTTACAGTCTTCTTTAGCCAAATCAAGTTCATCATCTTAGGATATGATCAAATAACATCAGGAAATGAGCCTGACAATTAAGGGCTCTATAAGCCTTCATGCAATACCTGTTTAAAAGCTTTCTCTTCTTACTATTTTGTAGTGTCTTTTCCTTGGGAAGAGTTAAGTCCCTTTACTTGCCTCCAATGAATGGGTTTCTGGATCTACTACAGTTTTTTTTAAAGAAAGGAATGGTGTCACTGGACCCTGTATAATCTACCTGTTCTGTTAAGGGCCATAGGTCATGAGCGTGGTTCCTATGAATGTTTCAAAGATGTCCAGCAGTGCTCCACTGTAAGGGGAAACAGCCAGTGGTTGGAGGAGGTCATAGCCTAATATCTCCAGTGCCCTCATTTGAACATCTGATACCGCTATGGCCTGCCACTGTAAAATGGTCCGGCATGTGAGCTAACATGTCCCTCAGTGACAGATCCAGTGGTGAGTCTGCGGCTAATGTTAAATCACTATCAGTATTGCAGCCTGGGGAAGACATTTGCAAATAACTAAGTCATCCTCCTTTTCTGGTATGGCGTGTGTTTCAAATGAGTCTTTAGTAAGAACTGGCTGAGTGCCCTTGTAACATTTTGTAGGGAGTTCACCTGCCAGACTTGTATTATTGTGGAAAACCAGTCTGGTGACATTACTGGAGAGTTTAGTGAGGCTTCTAACTGAAAACCTCTAGGCTCTATCAGAGGATGCTTAGTGGAGGTCCAGCATTTAGATGGGTGACCATTCACAGTCACAAGGAGTAAGTAGTCTTCTCCCTTCTTAAAAGAAGACATTTCTTTACCAGTAGCATGGAGTAATCTGCATTAGTGAGGTCACATTAAGCTTGGTCCAGGTGGATATGCTTGAGTTGGCTGAAACAATAACAACAGGAAAGGCCCTGACAGAGGTAGGAGACTCAAGATACAGGGTCCTGGGGCTGAGCAAGTGCCTTATAAGTAATGGCAAATGAGGCCAAGAAGGACCTTGGGCCTCAACTGACTCCTCCAGTCTGCAGCAAAACTTCTGATGTGAGGCTTCTGAGTGACCAGTGTTACAGCACAGAACAGAAAAATGAATACTCTAAGTTTCTTGTAATTTGCATGCTCAAAAAAGGTGTCTCTCCTAGCCTTTATAGTCTTGGGTCTTAAGCCTTTTCAAATGTTGCACAAGGTGATGTGGTTAAGGCCTAAGTGATAAACACACTTGTTGTGTCGAACTTTAATCTGTGTCTTACGTGTGCACTTAATCTGCATGGACAGAAACCCCATACCTCTGAAATAGTACATACGAAAACCAACAGAATAGTCAGTTAAAAAGCAAAATACAGTTGTGTAGCTACTTACCATAAAAGTAAATGTTCAAGTGCCTTGACTGGTTAGCCCAAATACCAGAGACTTGTCTCCATCTCTCAGGTTCAGTGAAAGGGTCTACTTCGACCCATTGAAATTACGCTTTATCAAATGTCAGATAACCAAGTCCACTTTAGCGAAAATGCGTTTACACAAAAATTCACTTTCACAAATAACACTACACTGAACCACAACAGAAAACACACAAACAAAAAAAAATACAACAAACGCATTTATGCAAGGTGGCAAACCCCTCTGTACCCCCCCCACACCCTCGCTATTTATATATATTAACTCCAAGATCGGACTACAGTGGAGAAAAGGGAATATTCCCTTATCCTCACTGTACCTCAATCTATACAACTCTTCAGTGTAGTGTTATTCAAGAAAGTGCATTTTCATGTAAACACACTTTCACTAAAGTGGACTAAGTTATCTGACATTTGATAAAGCATAATTTTTGATGGGTCAAAGTAGACCCCGGAGAACACCTTCCCAGCTGATGTCAGGACATCAGGGTATAAGGGTTATTAGCCAACACCATTTCCTTAGGTCTTTCTTAATCACTGACCAGAATCCAGCTCTTCCTTAATGGTCAGGAGCTTGACCTTCCCAGAACTGTCCCCAGTTAATGGAAAGATAAGCAAAGGGGACCTAACTGGGGTTGGATGAAGGATCCTAAGAGAATGGAAGGGGGTAACACCTCAACCCGAGAAGGACACTAAAACACAAGAGGTTCATGTGGGAGGGAAAAGGTTCCTGCAAATGTGAGGGCACTCGAACATGTACATTTAAGGTAAGCAGATAAATAACTCTGCTGTGTTCATTGTGTTTTACTGTTGCAGTAATTACTTTTGGGAATATTCCCAAAGCTAGAGAGGGATGGGTAGTCGGACTGATAAAAGGGGGAGGGGAAATGAGTCCCTGCAGAATTATACAAGCAAACCCTGACCTAGCCCTAGAGGCAAAATCCAGGTTGCAGTGTCTTGAAAAGGTGTGAACTGAGAAACGTGACTGCCTCTATGATGGAATGAGTTGGTACTCCCTCCCACAAGGAAGACTGCAGTAGTCTTACTGAAATGTGACCTGCTCCTGTTTCCCATGATGTTTGTAGCAAAAAAGCAATAGAATTATCAATCCTTTTAGAAATAGTCTGCTTAACAGGTCCATCTTCTTTTGTTCTTTGCAAATGCCACAAACAGCTGCTGAGTGGATT
The DNA here is from genome assembly GCF_019279795.1 of Protopterus annectens. Lineage (NCBI taxonomy): Eukaryota > Metazoa > Chordata > Ceratodontiformes > Protopteridae > Protopterus > Protopterus annectens. Next base: position 90,488,852 of record NC_056740.1, on the reverse strand, counting down.
TTTCTGTGGTTGCTTGTTTTGTATATATTGAATCTGAGCTGTCTGTGCACATCTAGGGAATGCATTGCTCTTTCTCCTTTGTTTTGAGGATTTGGGAAGAAGACGCGCAAGTTAATAGTTTGATTTACAGTGGCTTCAGATACTACCTTTGGCAAAATAGAAGGATTTGCACCAGATAATCTATATCCTTATGGAAAAGCTCCCTACACATACGGGCTTGTAAAGTACAGTAGTGTAAAAACTTACCATACCACCATAACAGTAGATGTCCTACTGATGACTGTTGCAGTTTTCCAATACTATTGGATTGTCTCACCAAATAGCCTTCATGTCAAGCCAGGATACCAGAGCCAAAACCTTACATAGAGCCATATGTCTGATGTAAGACCTAAAACCATGGGGATAAGGATACATAAGCAGATATAGGAATATAAGAGCATGAGATCCTTAGACTATCTCAAAACCAGGTGGCTGGGACACACCTAAGAAAAAGTAAAATAGGCAAAAAGGTCAGTTAAAAGGAGGGAATGTACAGAATGGCTTCCCTTGGTCCATAAGAAAATAGAGGCAATACAGTAAGGGGAAAGAAGGGTGGGAAGTAATACTGCAACAATGATACTAGGATAACCGCTATGTCATGTTCTTACACAACTGTACTATGTCCTTTCTTAGATCACCGATGCAGTATTCTAATACAACTGGGTAATCCCCAAAGCTTGATATTTACAAAGGGTGGATGGATCCAGCAGAGGGAAACTGTCAATTAATCCAGAGATAACAACTCTTGCAAAGGAGGTTCTCGGACTTAAGAAAAAAGCTACCCTACAATGTTTTGTGAAAGTGTGCAACTATGACCAAAAGACTGTTTCTAGAATAGCCTTGGAATAAATTCCTTTGTAAAAGGCTCTAGAGGAAACTACACTAGAGGAGTGGGCTTTAACCAGAGAAGGAAAGGATTTATCATGGTGGATGTAACAAAAGGAAATGGACTTCGAAATCCAGTTAGTAATGGTTTACTTAGAGACGGGTTGCCCAACTTGGCCTCCTGGAAAGAAATAGACAGCTGGACAGTTTTTCAAATGTCTTTAGTTTCATCCAAATAAAATCTAAGCTGCCTGTGCACATCCAGGAAACAAAACATTATTTCACCTTTGTTCTGAGGGTTTGGAAAGAAGGTGGGAATATTGATGGCCTAGTTGAGGCCTAAAGGAAAGTTTGACCCTCAGAGAAACCCTGGCCTTATGACAAATAAGGAAGAGAGGAGAGTCCACAAGGGCTTGAAACTCAGAAACTCTTCTAGAAGAAGTAAGGGCCACTAGTAGAACGGTTTTCCATGTGCAGCATTTCAGAGCAAAAGTCGCTGACTCAAAAGTTTTTTCAAGACAAAGTTTAGATTCCACAATGGTGGAATAACCCTCCTAGGTTGGTTCAGATGAAGCACACCCTTGAGGTAAATGTGCCTTAATACAGAAGTAGGCTAGGCCAGCTCACACACATATGAAAGAATAGGAGTCCCAGTATGTGTAAGATTCTGCTTGTCAATAAGATACAGGCAGATAATCTTTTACATTGGGATATATAAGACTTTGTAGTGGTAGGTTTTCTCTACCCCTGAGGAACCTACAGCAAGTCTTTAGAAATCGGTGTCTGAAAAAGTGAAACAGTTAATCAACCTTAAGGTGTTACTACTCAATGCTAGGACCCTAAACATAAAAGTCTACACCCTTCAAGACCTCCTCACATTGGAGAATATAGACATCTGTGCCATGTACAAAACTGGGTTTAAAGTCATAGAAAGTACTCCGGCAGTGGAAGGCTACAGTGTCTTCCATACATTTAGACCAACAGCACAGACTGGGATCAAATTTGGTGTTTTTTTCAATCTACGTTAGCAACAAACAAACCTCCAGGTTAGTTTAACAGGATGATACCATGGAGCTCGTCTATGAGTAAATCACCATAGATAAGGTCCCTCACCATATAATGGCTAGCTACAGATCACCATCTTTCCCCTTAGTCTCACGACTCTTATCTAAACCTACTAGAGGTGCTCATCATACAACCAGACACCTTATTCATGACTGACTTTAACCTGTATAGACTGGGAAATGTACACTGCCTTAAACTCACAAGCACAGTGTTTCCTGGATTTTATTGACAGGAATACCCTCCAGCCAGAGGATCAAACATACCGGATCTGATACACGGGAGAGTGTTGCACCCCTCCCATGTTACGTCCTCACTAGTGAGGTTGTATCACAAAGCTGCCTCATTTGAAGTGAAAAGCCTAGAAAATCTGACTAAACCAGTAACAGTCAAAAACTACTCAAAGGCAAACTACATCCTATCAAGTGACAGTCTGCCAAAATTCAAGGCTACCCTGAACTCTGAACCCTGAGACCACAACTACTTAAGCAGAATTATTCACAGGGTCCCTATACAAACATGTGAATGGCTGCATAGAGGGCTGCCATACTTACCAGAGATAAACACAAAACAAACACTAAAAACAAATGCACTGGTGGAATCCTCACATAAACAGGGTACATAATAAAAGAAGAAAACTCACGGCCAAAATCTGGAACAACAACTGCATTAATGACAAGTGTGCTCTTATACAACTAAACAAGAAACTAAGAAGTTTAATTACATCCAACAAGGCCAACTATGATGTCAGGATAGCCTCACAGGCTAAGGACAACCACAAGGCCTTATTCAGCTACATACAGAATCTTAGAGGTTAACACACAGCAGTGTGCTGAACTGGTGGTGAACGGTACCACCTTCACCGATCAGGGTGACATAGCAAATCTACTGACTGAGAAATTCACCTCAAACTTCACCCCACATCTAGTCCCCAGATCCACCACATGAAATCCCCTCCAAAATACTTCCCCATCTATCAGCAGGGACCAGATGCTGGCAGCACTAGCTAAAGCCAAGAACAGCACCTCTGTGGAGCCTGAAAACATCCCCATTTGCCTCCTGAGCAGTCTAAAACATAACCTATCAGAACTATCTTAGGTACTCTGCAACTACAGCCTTGAAATAGGCTATGTTGGAAGGAGGACCACATGAAACATTCACCTCCACAAGGGGGCCATCAACTGACATATGGAACAACAGACCCATCAATCTAACAAGCCTAATATACAGATCCATGGAATGAATTATCATGGAAATAATAAACAAGGACACTGGCAACATATAGACACTGAACCCATCCCAATTTAGCTTTGTTAAGGAAGTGTCAATATAATAACCCACTCAGGCATTGTTGACAAGCTCTGAGTTAGGTGTAATCCTTACATAATTCGCTGGGTCCCTGACTAGTTCACAGACAGGACCCAAGAAGTCACGATTGGTCAGACCACCTCCACAAAGAGACCGGTCTCCAATGGAGGACCTCAGGGCTCCATTCTGGGTCCACTCCTGCTTGGCATCTACTTCTCTGAAGTCAAGGCTAACGTTCAAGGTCCCCTGACTCACCAAGTTCTCTGCTGACTGTAAATTTGGAGTAATTATAGATTCCCCAAAGACACCAATATCTTGCAAGTGGGTCCAACACAGACAAATGACTGGTGCCAAAGCCATGGTCTAAATTTCAATGCCAAAAAAATGCATTATGATGCCCTTTGGGAAACTGTCAACCCAAGTTAATTACTCCATCAATAAAATGCCCTTGAAAATTGACCTAGTATTAAGGAGTCAGGGAACATATGTAGACAACAATCTGGCCTTTGACCAACACATACCTAAGATAATAACAAAATAATTCTAAGGAAGTTGTAGTACCACTCTACTCAACCCTTATCAGACCCATCATTGAGTACAATGCCCCCATTGGTGCTTTTCTAACCAGACACTTGTAACATTTGAAAGACACAAAAGGTTTTTACCAAGAGAATTCAGAGCATGAATACCCAGTTCTACATTGATCACTTAAAGGCTCTTTCTCTGTATTCAGTCTCCTACAGGCTGTTGAGAGGGGATCGTTGCTTGGCTTATAAGGCTTCCTCAGACCCAGAGTCCTGATGGATCTATTGCACATGCGTGAAACAAAAAGAACATGGTGGCAAGACAGATAATGTGCCCCAAAGGATCACTGCACTATGGATAGGCTCCTCATCCATGCAAAACAGAGTTCATCCCTATCTCTATTCAAATGAAACCTAAACAACTGGATGGAAAATCATAAATTTACCCGCAGTCTGGCCCCACATCCCTTATGGACAGAGGCATGAGGCAGTCATTAAGAAAATTACTATTCTAAGTAACCCCCCCCTACAAATACTTTGTTACCTCCCTACTAACATATACCACCCTCCCCACGTATAGATGCCCATGATACTCAGGAACAAATGCTTTGGTGTGCACGGCTAGGCTTGTAAGGGCCCTAGTGGTCATTAGCCTAGTAAAAATCTATGAAAAGAGATCAGAATTCTATAATTCACTCTTGTCAGGCTGAGAGATAGGATGGGATAAAGAATGGGATAAAGCAGAGAGCCCTTGTTTTGTTTGAGCAAATCCACTCTGTCATGTAACTGCTCAGATGATAGAGAAGGAAGAACCAATGTTGCTTGGGCCAAAAGGGAGTCACCAGCAAGATTTTTGGCTTGTCCTTTTGGATCTTTTACAGAACCTTTGAGATTAGAGAAAGGGGGAAGGAAAATACATGGTGTCCATCTTCCAGGCCTGAAGCCATGGAGTTAAGAAGCAAAACAGCTTGAGCTGCTTGTTGTTAAGGTAGAAAATTAGATCTTAGGAAAAATCCACTTGTGGAATGTGTCTAGTAAGACCTCCCTGTTCAACATCCATTTGTGATGGTCTTCCAGGGAATCTGCTTAGATAATCCAAGACACTGCGCTAGGAGGGAATGTAAACTGCTTGTAGGGACTGGCTTGCTTTTATAGCCTGTTCCCATGCAAAAACAGCCAGCCTACATAGTTGATAAGACTTGGCTCCCTCTGCTTGTTTATAGGTTCATAGGTGTGTACTAGGCTAACAACCATAGGGACCTTTTTAGGACTAGTCATGCATCCCAAATCTCTGACAAGTTCTGGAACCCCTGACATGTGTAAGAAGGAGCTCGGGAAATGAACCATTTACAGGCTGCCTATGTCCCTTATAGACACAGATGTCAAATCAGGAATTACTTTCCTGTTTCTCATACAACTGTCCAAGTTACACTTGAATTGGATTAGGGAGGAATGTATAGTTGTGCAAGAACTTACCATAACAGTAGATATCCTACTGATCACTGTTGCAGTATTCCTGACAAAAGGGTTGCCACTTCTGATGTTTGGCTAGGGTACCAAAGCTTTACCTTCCCTAGGCCATATGTTCGATGTATGACCTCAGTTCATATGTGTAGGATTATAAAGGCAGATGTACAAGTGTGAAACCTCAGACTTATCTCCAAGATAGTGGCCTGAAGACTACTGAGAAATGAGGCTGGTCAGCAGGGAGGGGTGTAGGTCAAATTGGCAAAAAAAAACCTACTTCATACCCATGTAAAAGAGCAAAGACTAGAGAGAGAGAGATAACTGAAGATGGACGTGAGATACACAAGCAGGGATGGAGGGTGGGATGGAATACTGCAACTGTGATGTTATGGTAAGTTCTTTCCCAACTGTACTATGTCTTTCCTGAAATCATTGTTGCAGTATTCCTGACAAATGGTTAATTCCCAGAGCGGAAGGAAATAAGAATGATTGGCTATTTAGAAGAACTGGCCAGTAGCATGGAAAGGACTGACCTGGCAAAGGCTGCCCTGGACCCGGAGAAGGCATCAATTTGTTAGTGTTTGGTAAAGTTGTGTACAGAGCTCCAAGTAGCTGCCTCTAAAACCAATTTGGAGTCTACTCCCTTATGGAAAGCCCCCAAGGAAGCAATTGCCCTAGTGGAATGTGCTTTAGAGCAAGAAGACAGTATTTTTCTATATTGTGAGTAGCAGAAGGAAATAGCCTTAGAAATCTAAGTTGCGTTAGTTTGTTTGGAGACTGGCTGACCTAGCTTAGAAGGCAGAAAAGATACTAAAAACTTGTCAGTTTTTCTGAAGGATTTAGTTTTGTCAACGTAAAATCTGAGTTGTCTGTGAATGTCTAGAGAATTTAAGATACTTTCCCCACTGTTTCGGGGATTGGGAAAAAAGTAGGGAGATGAATAGTCTGATTGAGAGACAGCTCATTCACTACCTTATGGTAGGATGGGTTAGCTCTGAGAGTCACTCTGTGGTTGTGAAAAATAAGAAAGGGGGATTAGCCATGCAAGCTTGTAAGTCAGAAATTCTCCTGGCAGAGGTTAGGGACAAGAGATGGAGGGTAGTTTTTCCAAGTACAGAATTTCAAAGAAGCATAAGATGCTGGCTCAGAGAGAAGCAGACTAAGTTTTTCTAGCAGAAAATTAAGATTTCAAGGGTGGAGGGGCTTTCCTTGGAGGGGCAGAGTTAAGGTGCAGAACTCCTCTGACGAAAATCTTGACCTCTGGCTTACTCATAAGTGAGGTACTAACAGGAAGGTGAGCATTAATGACAGACAAATGAGCTCTTAAGGAAGCATAGGCCAAGCCTGATTGAAGAAGTTCAAAGAGATTGTAGAACTGTAGGGACCTGAGATGAGTGGATCCTGACTCTTGTTTGCAGCACCAGAAAGAAAACTGCTTCCACTTTACAGTATAAGATTTTCTAGAAGTGGGTCTCCTAGCCTCTTGTAGGACATTTACAACCTCTAACAAGAAAATATGTCTTTCAGGGATTAAAATCCTATCATCCAATGGTTCAGGCTGAGAGACGGAAGATTTAGCTAGACTAACATCTCTTTTGCTGATTTACAAAGGTCCAGCTGCAGAGGGAACTTCCTGTAGTTTCCCTTCGCTAGGTGAAAATGCAGGGGAACCAAAGTTGCCTCGGCCAGAATGGAGCTAGTAGGAGGAGTTTAGGTGTCTCCCTTCATGCTTTGAGAAGGATCTTTTGGAGAAAAGGCATAGAGGAACTTACCAGCCCACAAGGGTCCCTAGTGCAGATTGGGGGAGTTAATGGTCACTTGATAAAGCAAAGAGGTCTATCTGAGGAGTGTCCCACTGAAGGGTGATTTTGTGGAAGACCTTCCTGTAGAGAGTCCACTCATGGAGGTCCTCCAAGGAGCGACATAAGCAGTCAGCTTGTACATTTTCCTGAGAAGAGATGTATTTTGCTATGAGCATGTTCATTTGTGTTGCTAAGATCCATGCTTCCTGTCACCCTGCATAATTGGTAAGGCCTGGTGCCCCCCTGCTTGTTTACGTATCACATGACTGTGACAGTGTCTGTGAACACCTGGAAGGATCCTGGTTTCCAAATATGAGCCAAAGTCTGAAGAGCTTGAAGAAGAGTCCTCATTTCTTTTTAGGTTGATGGGTTCTTTCAGGAACTGGGATTTCCATTTCCCCTGCACTCAGTGGGATTCTGCCCAGGCCCCCACACCTCATCTAAGGCATCTGTGTGGACCTGTTGAAGAGGAAGAGGAGGTGAGAAATGTAACCCTAGGTTGAGGATGACCTGTTCCTCCTGCCACATTAAATGCTTCTTGATACAAGGGAGGAGGGGAATCAGTGTTTAAGGGTGGCAGTGCTAGGACCACACAAATTTCAGATACTACTGGATTTTCTTCATGTGAACTTTGGCTAGGGGAAGCATAGGACTGCTCCTGACACAAATCCCAAGGTTCTTAGTATCTCCCTTGTAGAGCAATGGGATGTGGCAGAGATGTTGAATGTATTTGGACAGACTGAGGTCTTTTTCATGAGGAAGGAAGGCATGCATTTTCTTTGTGCCCAGTCTGCATTTCAAAAACACCAGGTCTTGTGTAGGGACCATGTTTGCTTTTTTGCAATTTATGGTAAATCCCAGAATTGTCAGAAGGTGATGGATGAATTTATTATTTTTATTTATTTATTTTATTTTACATTTGTTGACCGGGCTAGTCTAGCTGGATATATTTCCATTTTCAGTAGAGGCCCGGGGAGAAAAGCTCCACACAGAAATACACATAAAAAGAAAAAAAAATTACAATTAAAAAGCAATAACAATAATAACAAATGGCAATATAATGTCAAAATAAAAACTTAATTAAAGAAGATATATCAAAAGTATAACTTGTATGAGAAACAAAGATTCAAGTTAAAGGATGAGATGACAGTGAGAAAAATATAGGGTGACAAGTTGTTGTACAGAGAGAGTTAGAGGTAAGCAAAAGGGTAAAATATCAGAGAAAGAGGGCAAAAATACTATAAGTGGGTAAAAAAGGAAGCCATCTAAGAGAGGACTGTAAAACAAGAGAAGCAGAAAAGACTTGCTAGATATGAGACAAAGAGAGGTAAAGAAAAATAAGAGAGGAAGAAAGAGTTATAAAAAGAAAAGAAAAAGAAAAGAAAAAAGAAGAGACAGTGGCGGAAAATTGAGGAGGAGGATAAACAGATGTAGGTAGGAAGATTAGTCAGGCTTTATACAGGAACAGAGCCAATGGCTTTTGAAGTAATTCTTAATTTCTTGTTTGAAGAGAGGCAGAGATGCGAGTAGAGTGATTTCACTGGGTAGTGAATTCCAGCTCCTTCCAATTGTATTAGAGAAAAGGGAGATTTAAGATGCTGAAGAAGTTGCCTAGGTCAGAAGATCATCAAGACAGGGGAAGATGTGAATTCCTTCAATGCAACAGAAGTTACTATAGGTGCTAAGCACTGTGTGAACACTCTTGGAGTTGTGGAAATACCAAAAGGTAGAGCAGTAAGCAGAAAATGTGAGGAGCCAGACAAAAACCTGGGCAACCTTTGCAGGAAGGATGGATACGTATGTGCAGGTAAGTGTCCTTCAGATCTAATGACACTAAGAAGACCTATGGTAGATTGAAAGGAAGAAGAGTCTGAAGGGAGAGCATTTTGAAAGAGGGTATCTTCAGACATGTGTTCAGGGTAGACAGGGTCTAGAATGGGTCTTCTCTGCCCTTCCTTTCTTGGTACTAGAAAAATCCGGGAATAAAATTTCCTTGGTACTTGCTCAATGGTCTCTTGATTCAAGAGATCTTAAAGAATGGGGGTTAGAAGGAAAATTTGGTTTAGAGGAGGTGGAAGCATGCCTCTCAGAGGTGGAATGCTTTTCCAAGACATGATGGAGAGAACCCATTTGTCTGTGGTAATATTTTCCCACCTGGTCAGGGAGAATTAGAGAGTTTTTCTGAAAGAGGCATAGTGGAGTTGAGAAGAGGAGGGGGTGCTGCATAGGTAGTTACAGACTTTTGCCACCAAAAGGAGGTCTCCCAGCTGGTGTTTCCATTTGTGTTTTTTCAGAATATCTTTTCCTAGGGGGGTTTCTTTCCTTCTGAACAGTCCTAGGATCCATTCTAATGAAGGAAGTAGATTTGGCTGGGTATTTAATATGGTATCTAGGAACTGAGGAGAGAATGATCTGTGCCATTATTCATGGTTTTATCTTGGTCTTGAAGAGTTTTGAACAAATTATCCACCAGAGAGCCAAACAGTAAGTTTTTGTCTAAAGGTGAATCTAGAATCTTTGATTTAAAGTCATCAGGCATGGTTTATTGTGGAGCCATGCATATCTGCGGATAACAGATCCAGTGGCAGCAGCCCTAGAAGTATCTGCAACATCATAACTGCACTTAACATTGTGCCTGGTAATCTCAATGGCTTGTAAAAGTAAGCTCTGTATCTGCTGCTTAGAGTCAACAGTGGGGTACCCAAGATAACGTTGTTCAATGAGACCAGAACCATGACCAAATACTTAGTCATTTGAGTCTGGTAATTAATATCCCTAAAATCAAAGGTAGCAGAGGTATAAACCTTCTTTCCCCATCTATCCATAGCCCTCTATCTTTATCTGCAGGGCAGGCTACTAGTGATGGGCAGCTGTTTTGAGGGTTTATCTGAAAAGAGAAACTGCTGATGGGTCTGCCACTGGGATTTTTTATATAGATATTTTAGATCATCAGGGACCTTGTAAAACATGTCTGGTCTTTTGGGAGCTAGCAGTCGGGAATCTTATGTGGAAGAGTATGACTGAAAAGCATCCTGGAAAGCCTCAAGGACCAGAAGGACAGGAGAAGGGGCAGGGGTATCCATCTTCAAAAAGAAGTAACACCTCCTCAGAACATCAGAGATATGAGCAGATATGCCGAAGTATTTCATTATGTTCTGTATAATCTCACTAAAGGAAGCTTATTCAACAGATGAATCAGGTGAGAGGAAGTCCCCTTCACTGGAGGAGACTTATCCAATGGAATGAATCTGACAGAAATAATCCAGGGAATGGGCTTAGTCATCATCCTACTCCTCTTCTGAAGAGGAGCAAACCAGGGTGGGTTTACAGAAGTAGCTTGTGGTAGGGGAGATCAAAAGGAAGGAGGTTTTAAATACATAATTGCTTCAAACAACCCTTGTGAAAAGTCCATCCATGCTTTCTCCCTAGCAGAAGAAGGAGAGGTTACATGCTTAGTCTTCTGGGTTTTTTTTTCTTTTTAGCTGTTGCATCTACTTGGATGAAGCATGCAGGTTAGAAACCTTGTCTGACCTCTATTAGTGAGCCTGGGAGCTCTTTTCTAACTACAATTTGTGGTACTCCTTGTAGTCCCTCTGAAATAATTAGGAATAGTTTCTCAGACATATTGGCAGTCTGCAAGGCCTCGGGAGCCATACCAGCCTCCAACAGGATTTCAGTAGTAGGCACCTGAGAAGAAGTCTGACATACTGTGTGTTCTCTAACCTCAGCTGATACATCAGAGTCAGAAACGTTGGACTGCTGATTCATTCAAGGCCTCATAAACATTTTATTTGACAGGAGAGAAACATTTGAGGCTGTGGAGTCAGCCTTCTTGGACTGGGACAGGCATTTAAGATCCTGGATCTTGAGAAAGGTGTCTAGACCTAAGGATTTTTAGAATGAATGACTAATAAAGCAGACTTTGTGATTGTATTCTGGGGCTATGCAAGTCCTTGTGTGCAATCTGCCTACTGCACTAGCCCCTCCTAGCTGATATCTACAACGTTCAAATAAAACACAAGGTAAAAAGGAAGGTTCCCCAACAGGGCACTTGTATGGATGAAACAAATGAAGCAAAGGCACCCACGATCAAACAGTGGAAAGTCCAACAAACGCATGACTTGTGTTCAGACTGGTAGCAAGCTAGTCTAAAGATCCATGCTCATCCATCCATCTCCTATGCATATGAGCTGAGGTCAGATGTTGGATGTATGACAGAGGGAAGATAAAGCTTTGGTACCCTGGTTGGATGTCAGCTGTGACAACTCATTTGTCAGGAATACTGCAAGAGTGATTTCAGTCATGGCATTTCTGTTTCACATGGATGGGGAGCCCGTGCCTGAGGAGGAGTCTCTAGGATACATAACTGCCTCTTCAGCAGGTTTTATTTATATCACAGACAAGATTTAATTCCCTAGAACATGTAGCTCTGGTGCTATTTCTTTTGCGGATATGCAGGCGGTCCATCAGGGTGGGGTCCAACAATGCTTTGTATGTCATGCACAGATCTCCCCTCAACAGCCTGTAGGAGACAGAGTACAGGGATACGGCTTTGATGTGGTCTGCATTTGACATGTTATACTCTGTATTCTTTTAAGCGAGGAATATTTGGGGATGTTCCAGTTGTTGGATGTGCCTGGTTGGAATCACTACGGAATACCAAAATTCCACAATCCTGAGACTGAATCCCAAAGATCAGAATCTCAAGATTGCGAAATCTCGAAACTTAAAAAAAAAGAAGTAAAACATACAACAGACTATTCGAACGTGCATGCAGGGAGATAAGCCCCCTGCACCCCCCACACTCCCTGCAACTTAAATATACCAACTCAGAGATTTCACAACAGTGGAGTGAACTGCAAAGTTCCCATTCCGCACTGTACAGCAATCCCCATTCACTACTTGCTAGATTCTGGTCCTCGTGATTCAGAATTTCGGGATTGTGGAATTTTGGTATTCCGTAGTGATCCCACCTGGTTATGTACATATCACTGAGATCACTGTACTCAGTGAGAGGTCTAATGAATGCTGAATGTAGTGGAACAATGACCTTCTTGGACCTAGATGCCATACCTTTGTTTGTAAGTTGCACAACATAGAATGATTTCCTCATCACTGTAGACATGTGATGGTGAAAAGCTAGATTACAGTCTACATGTGTCCCGCAAGTCCATGACTACTGGGTTGACTCTTAGGGGGGCATTTTCAATATAATAGTTACCAGGGGTAAATGACTTCTACAAGGATAGTATGCATTTCTTGGCATTTAGTTTGTCAGTGGCTCTAACACAAGTTGTCTGTGTCCCCCTTCCTGGACAACATTAGTGTCAGTGGGGGATTCTTTGACTGCTCCTAATTTGCAATTGTCTGCAAATTTGATCAGCCAGTGGCCCTTGATGCTGGTCTTGACTTCAGGGAAGTAAATGCCCAAAAGGAGCGGTCCCAGGACCAATTCACAAGGGACTCAGCTTGTGACTGGTCTTTATGTAGAGGTAGACTCCCTATTCTAATTTCTTGGGTCCTGTCTGTGAGTCAGCTGGCTATCTACCAAGTGATACAAGGGTTTACAACTAATCTCAAGTTTACCAACAATGCCCAAGTGGTGTATTGTGTCAAATGCCTTGGCCAGGTCAAAGCAGGCAGTGTGAACTGTTTTGCCATCATCCATTGCTTTGTTGATCTTCTCAAAAAAGTCTACCAGGATGGCTAAGCATGACCTGCACTTGAGGAAAACAAACTGGGTTATGTCCAGTGTCTGGAAGCGTCCTATGTTATTACTAATCATTTCCATGATAATTCTTTCCATGGCTTTGCATATAAGATTAGTGAGATTATGGGTCTGTAGTTTCCAGGGTCTGTATATGGCCTATTTTGTGCAGAGGGATTATTATTGCTGTTCTTCATTTGTGAGGCACAAAGCCTGTTTGGAGGTTATACTTAAAAAAGTAATTCCAGAGGCCCTGAAAGGTCATGTTTCATGCTATTTAGAAGGCATCTTGGGATATTGTCTGGGCCCATCAATGCAGTGTTCTTGGCCTTTGAGAGAGCATTGAGGACCTGTTTGCTAGTTATCGTAGGGGGAGTTATATTTAACGGCATTTCCTGAGGGGAAATTGAGGGGGAGTAAAGTCAGAGCAGAATTTGTCTATGCCTAGTGGCTCCATTAACAACAAACCCTGTACACAATTATGTATTGCCTTTGAGATTGTGGACATAGCTAAAGTATGCCTTCTAGCTGTTCTTGGCCTGGAAGGCCAAACTTACCTCAGATTTGGCATCAGTAGACTTTATTTGTTCTCTGAGATGTTTGTTTAGTTTGATGTGTGCTTTTACCCCACCAGGGGCTATACTTCCTAATTTTTGTCATGCTTTCTTCCTTCTGTTTTACAGCCTATTGATGTTGTGATTCCATCAGGGTGGCTTGCTATTTCAGTTAGTTCTGTACTTATTCCTATCTTGTTGTGTTGTCTGTGAAGATCCTAAGGGGACACAGATTCCATTAGTGGGAGAAAATTGGCAAAGCCTGAGTAAGTAACCTCATTTCCTTCATACTGATGTGTTCCATCATTTGTATTGGGGTCCTTTGCCTCTGGACTCTTAAGAATCCCATCTGTGCCCCTAAGCTAGATCGAAGTATCTGTGTGCAATTCCTAAGAGGGAACTGCTGATTTGAATGGAAGGCCTTGATTGAGCTGTACCAGAGAGATCTGTCACTATAATTTCATCTTCAGAAAAGGAAAGTGATCCGAGTGTCTAAAGGGTGACAATGTTGAGACCAGACATGTATGTGTGTGATAAAAAATATATTAAATGTAAAAAAACAGTATAAACTTTGTTTCCAACTACTGCCACTGCTAATTTTGAGCCTTCTATCCTTTAGAAAGCACTTGATATTAATAAGCTCATTCAAGCCAGGGTATTCATCAACTTTCCAACTAATCTGCCATACAGCTTCTTTCTTTTCTAGGCATTTTTTATAATCACCTCCCCTTTTGTCATCTAATTTAGATTAGTTGCCATGTCTGCTCCAGTTACCCAAACCACTCTATTCCTCACACTGTGCATCAGGCAGATGAAGAGGTCAGTTATGCTGGATATGATGATAAAGGTAGCTTCTAGCTACTACTTTGACTCCATCATAAGTGAGTTCTTCAGGGCAGATAATGCCCTCTGGGACAAATCTCTTTGGAACCTATTCATATGGGTGATGCAGTTCAAGGCACACAAAGAGATGCACCCACTTCCCAAGTCTGTCTGTCACTCTAGATTCCTTATTTGCAGGATGGGTAGATGAGTCTTCTGATAGTTCTCTCTTTGTGGATGCAGTCATAATTATGGAGTCCACTGATGGTGAGTTGACCCAATAAAATTCCTGTTTAGGGGTGCAGAATCTTATCCTGCTTGTGAGGAACTGTCTGACAGATGTAGGGCTTCTGCCAAGACCTCTGATTGCCAACTCTATTACTTTGTTACCTGGAGGGATCACATAGGACATAGATTTTGTTATTCTGTACATGTCAAACAATACCTCCTCATGTTGAGAGGGTGGTTCTATAGGCCAAGATTCCCAATTTTGCATTAAAAAATAAGATTTCACCAAATGAGGAATGTCCCAGAGGGGATTGTGGGAATCCTCTCTATCCTGAGTAGGTACTGAGGGTTGAAGACTCTAAGAATCCAGGTGTTTCCTCTTACATATCCTCTTTCTTGTTTTTTAGATGTCTTTCAGATGATGAGTCACCAGAGTACTCAAAATACTTTGCCTGCTTCTGAGTAGTGAGCTGTGGCCAAAGGAATGACTCTGACCCATGAATATTTGATGAGAATGACAAGACAGGTGAGTGGAGTCAAGGGATGGAACTGATACCAATGTAACCTGTGAATAGCACATCTTGGGGATGAAAACATTCTTCCTAGCACCTGGAAGACTAAACCAAATTCTGTTGGATCTGAAGAGATCCCCCAGTAGATGATCCATCCCTCCCGTATGAGGAGCAATTGTTATCAGAGGGGTGACTCACAGACCTAGTAAAAAGGTTGGCTCCGTTGAGGGAACCAGAACTGACGTGTCCAAGTCCAATGACTCTGATACTGCCAACCAAGCCTAGGGCCATTGGCCCAGTAGACAAAGTTGAAATTGTCAACTTGAATCCTGGGATCTGAGAATCAGTTTTGCAGGTGCCACAGTTGAGGGAGTCAGATCAAATTCTCTTGGAGCTGAAGATGCCCAGGTATCAGCCTCTGGATCACAGATTCCATCAGTACAACAGCTCAGAAGTAACAAGCACTGACAGGTGAACCTGTGATTAAGCAATATTGGGCAGGATTTGTCTGCATCTGATCACCCCCTGAGCAAGGATGATGGAATGACCCCCACGTTGAACTGCACTCTTAGGAACTTATGCATCAAATAACCAGCACCAACAGGCAAACCTGTGAAGGAACAATAACGAGCAGGAGCAGGACCTGTCTGTATCTGGTCGTCATCTGAGCCACAGGCAATGGAATGATCCTCATGTTGATCTGTACCCTTAGGAAGTTCTGCATCAAACAATCCAAATGAGCCTCAGAAGTTATCCTAAAAGACCCAAAGGTTCCAACCAAAAGAACTGAAAATGGCCCAGAAGGAGGAAGCTCCAATTCACTAGCAATTTTGTGAGAGTCCAAAATATAGATGGGGTCCATGAGCGCCAGATCAGGGTAGGGGTGTAGGCAAGGGTCCAAGCTGTATGTTCTTCCAGACTTGGAGCTTTCAGGGTCAAACAATCACTGACTCTTTTTTTTTGGATCTGCTTCCTTTGATTAAAATGGCTTCACTGAAGTCTTTTTTTCAGGCTTAGCTGTATCTGGATCTGACAAGCAGAAGACCCTTAACAATCAAATTGCTTCTCCTGTCCATCAAGGCCTTGGAAGCATGAGTATCATAGTTGGCAGACAAATCCATGACTCCAAAGCAGACCACACACAATTTGTAGGGGTCCTATGGTGGTATCATGTCCACATTTTAAACAAGTCTTGCTGCTTGTTTTTCCATTATATAAAGTAAAGAAAATGTATCATATTTCACCTAAACATATACCAAAATACAGAAATCACAGAAGGTTATACATATTTAACAAACACTGCACACTAATTTTACCATTGAAATTTACAACTCACACACAAGAATGAAGTAATTAACTATTCAATTACCTAAACATTTAAATATCTACTTATCTGTCTCAATACATTGAGAAAAGGAAAGAGCAAATGGTAGAAAACATCAAGAGTTACAAGGGATTATTTAAGTACTCTAAAACACTGAAAAAACTTTAATAGTAGAAGAAATACTATTTTAACTATTTCTAATGATAAACATTAAGAAATTAGCAACAGAAGGTGTGGAGCATGTAGCTGATAGTGATTACACTTCCAGTTGCAAAGGCAGCAAATGAGATCTGAGGTAACTAAGGGGACAGGTGCTTTATGAGAAGGGAAGTTCTTAAAGGAGCACTTAAACTGATGGCCTATATCTGACAAATGGCATGATGACCCAACCATCTAATAAGAGGGACTGAATTAAATGTGCATCCTGAAACAATGTAGAACTAAAGAAGTTATGTACTTACCATAACGTTCCATGTTTGTAGTCCATCTTGCCTACATTCTTGCTGGATGGGTTCGGAGCTGAACCTCTGCTCCGACTCGGCCGATACTAAAGCTCGAGAGTTTTTACTGGCTTGAGGCTATCCCCTATCCCATGATGCACCATGGTAATTCTCCAGATCTTGTTTTCAAGAAAGTAACTAATTAGATAATAGAGATTATTCTATTAATAACTATGTACATATAAACAAAAGAATTTGTTTTATAATCCATAGCATATGGACAGACAACTATCACAAGGTCAGGCAACAAAGGATAGTCCACCAGTTCCTCCAGGATACAGGAAGGGAGAAGGAGAGTGGGACGCAAGAATGTAGGTGAGATGGACTACAAACATGGAACGTTATGGTAAGTACATAACTTCTTTATGTTATGCAGTCCTATCACGCCGTAATTCTTGCTGGATGGGACAGCGTCCCCAACACCTTTTTTCCCAGATGGCTCAAGCAAAGAGACTCCAGCACAGTGGACCCAAAAGATGACCTGTCCTGGGAGGCCAAATCTAATTTGTAATGAGTGACAAAAGTATGAGGTCTTGCCCATGTAGCTGCTGCACAAATGGTATCAATTGGTAGTTGTGATTTGAAGGCATATGAAGCTGATACTGCTCTAGTTGAATGGCCTCTTACTTTAGCAGTTAGCTGTTTCCCAACATTTTTGTAAGCAAATGAGATGCAGTCTGAATGCCATTTACACAGAGTTACTTTGGAAATGGGTAAACCTTTGTTTTTCTCTGAGAAGGAAACAAACAATTGAACCAATTTCCGAAAATCTTTAGTCCTGTGCAGGTAAAATCAGAGGAATCTATGGACATCTAATTGATGCAGTCTGTATTCTGATTTGTTACCATAATTGGGGAAGAATACTGGTAATTCAATAGATGCATTTAGATTATGTTCTGAGCATACCTTGGGAAGGAAAGGATTAGGCCTTAGGGAAACTCTGTCCTTATGAAAAATAATATATGGCAGTCGAATGGTCAGAGTTTGCAATTCTGAAACCTTCCTAACAGATGTTATAGCTACTAAGAACAATGTCTTCCAAGACAACAATTTCAAGTCAGATGAAGAAGCCAGTTCGAATGGTGGAGACATCAATGAGGTCAGAACTAAGTTTAAGTCCCAGGGCTCCGGCGGTTGCCTGATTGGAGGTCTGAGGAGGAGGACTCCTTTCAAAAGGTTTTACATAAAGAGTGGGACATAATAGGGTTTCCCATGTTCCCAAAATGGTAATTTGAGATGTCAGCCAACTGAACTCTAATGGTAGCAGCTGCAGCTACGTCTTGAAAAATAGATGTGAGGAAGGACAGAACCGACTCTATTAGGGCTGAATAGGGATCTATGCCTTGTTTTTCCACCCAAATGGAAAACCTTTTCCATTTGCTGGAGTATAATTTTCTGGTGGAAGGTTTGTGGGAAGAAATGAGGATGTGTTTTACAGTAGGAGAAAGGGATAAACACCTGGCTATTCGTGGAACTGGAGCAGCCATGCTGTCAATTTCAGAGTCTGGATGGCAGGATGGAACTGTCCCAATTGGTGAATCAGGAGGTCTGGAGATGGTTCCAGAATCCATGGTTCCTCCAAGAAGTAAGGCCACAGGAAGGGGAACCAGACTTGGTGAGGCCAGTAAGGAGCAATGAGGATCAGGGTACTCTTCAACAGTTTTGCTTTCTGAATCACTTTGAGTATGAGGGGAAAAGGTAGAAAAGCATAAAGTAGTCCAGGAGGCCAATTGTGGACCAGAGTGTCCTTGAGTGACATCCCCGGATGGGGAATGAGGGCAAATCAGTTGCTGCATTTTGCATTCATGTGTGTGGTGAATGGAGCGCAGCAAGGCTGGCCCCTGTTCTGCAATTTCTGTTTTCAGGGACCACTCGTGAGGCATCAGAATTGCTTGACTCAGTTTGTCTACTATCACATTGGACTTCCTCGGAATGTGTATTGCTACCAGAAAACATTGAGAGTCCATCACCTATTTCCATACTCTTTGTGCCTCTCGACAAAGTGGGTAAGACTTGGTTCCCCCTTGCTTGTTTATGTACCACACTACAGGCATGTAGGAAGAGAGCTGTGAAGTGCTTGCAATGCATTTAGCACTGCTTTCATCTCCAGAACATTTATGTGCAAGTGGTTCTCGTGATCCTGCCAGATATCTTGGACTGTCATTCCCAGATAATGCCCACCCCCACCCTATCTGGGAAGCATCCATGATCAAGACTGCATTTTGATGAGGAAGAACAAAGGGACGACCTAGATAAAGCTGGTCTGTATGTAACCACCATGTTAGATCCTTCTTGCAGGAATATGTAATGATTATTTGGTGGGTAGATCCTGCATTGACCACTGGGCAAATAGCAGCCACTGAAGCACTCTCATGTGTAGATGGGCTAGGGGAACTAAAAGAATGGTGGATGCCATAGTACCTAGAACCTGAAGAACTATTCTGGCTTGTACTTTGACTTTGTTCAGCAAAAGTCTGAATTGGTTGTGCAATGATTCTATCCTTTCTGGAGTCAGCTTTGCTGTCATGGTGGTTGAGTCTAGATCTGAGCCTAAGAAGACAATATGCTGCGATGGAGATAAAGTGGATTTTTTTTAGATTTAGTGTAATTCCTAACCTGGTGCACAAGGATAGAGTCTTGTCCCTGGCTCAGATTAGTTGGTGCTTGGTGGTAGCAGTGAGGAGCCAGTCGTCTAAGTACAGAAACACCTGGAATCCCTGATGTCTCAGGTGAGCTGTGACCACTGCCATACATTTGGTGAACATTCTGGGGGCTGTAGTGAGGCCAAAGGGCAGTGCTTGAAATTGGAAATGACTGGCTCCCAGCCAAAAGCGTAGGTGTCTTCTGGAACGTCTGTCCATTTTGATATGGTAGTACACATCCTTAAGATCTATGGATCACATCCAATTGTCTTTTCAGATAAAAGGAAGAATTGACTGCAGAGTGATCATTCAAAACTTCGATATTTTTTACAGACTTGTTTAGCTTGCTGAGATCTAGAATTGATCTCCAGTCCCCGGTCTTTTTTGGAACTAAAAAAAATCGTGAGTAAGCTCCGGATCCTATTTGCTCTGGGGGGACTTCTTGGATGACTCTTTTTTGAAGCAATGAGATGACCTCTAATGTTGTACAGTCTATATGATTGGGTGGTACAGCTGGTAAAGACCGATTTGTGGTGGGATTGGAAACAAAAGGAATGAGGTAACCTCTGGAAATTATATTTTGCACCAATCGATCTTGAGAAATTTGTAGCCAGGCGCCTGGGTACAGTGAGACACGATCCCTGACTGCCTCCAGAGACGGACAGTCGGACAACCCCTCAGGGGTGATGAAAGGGTCAATCAGAGAAAGCATCTCTATCACCGTAGTATTGCGGAACACCTCTACCGCGAGCGCAGCGCCTTCCATTATAACCTCCCCCTCTGCCTCTAGGGGAGGGTTGACCCTGTGCTTGAGGGGAAACCTTTTTGGGATTTACGGAACCACATTCTCCCTCCTGTCTGAACCTTGGGATAGGGTCTGGAAGGAAGGGAGAAATGGACTCCAATAGCAGATAAGGTTTTCCCTTCCTCTCGCACCTGGTCAGAGTCTCTTTTACCTGATGTCCAAAAAGAGTTGAACCATGAAAGGGGATGTTGGTAAAGGAAGACTTGAAGGATTCTGTAAAATTGCATAGACACTTCCAGGAATGTCTCCTAAGAGAGATCCCTGCTGCGGCCACCCTGCTCACTCCATCAGCTGTGTAAGAAATCAGCCTCATGGAGGAGTTAGCTATAGAGGTAAGGGTGGAGAGCTGCGAAGATACCTTGTCAGCAGATCCCGAATCTACTGAACCCTGAAGGGTATCTCCAAACTCCTTTAGGAGATCCCTTTGAAGCCTAGTAAAATGGGACAGGTAATTCAGTAATCATAAGGTAAAGGCCACTGAAGAAAAGGTACGCTTTCCATACCTATCCATCATCCTAGACTCTTTATTAGGAGGATGGATATTTCAGGATGTCTCAGATAACTCCTTCTTAGTGGCTACTGCTACCACCATAGTATCCACAGGTACTCCCCTTGGTTAGAAAGGCTTTGTCTTCTGGAGCAGTGATAAACTTATTAGGCTTCCTCGGGACAGGCTCCACTGTGTCCAGAGAGGTCCAAGCTTTTTGAGATATGACCCCTAACAGCTGGTCATATGGTGGTGTCACCCAAGAGGGGGAAGTTTGGGAACCAAAAGCCTCAAGGTACAATGATTCATCCTCAGTAGGGTTAGAGGTCTTCCAATCATCCCTCTGTCTAATGATTTTTAGGAGGTCCACAAAAGAGACATACTCAGGTGAGACATTATTCTACCTCTTGCAGACTCTCTTCCTAGGGACCTGCCCAGCAGGATAATTTATGGAGGTTTTGGAATATGGGACACCTCCTAAGGGGGCTCCCTGGGGCTCTGTTTCCCTATGCTTAGGGGCAGGTGGGGGAGAAGAGGCTGCTACCAGCTGCTGGAGGGATGTTGGGTCCAATGGCAGGGCTTTTGTACTTGACAAAGCTCTCTCTATCACCTCAAAAGCCTTACCGCCCCACTCCAAAGAAGACCTCTGCTCTGAAGAAGCGGAAGGTCAACTCCGAACTGGAGGAGCAGGCTCTGAAGTGGACATGGGAGCCGAGCTCAGATGAGCCAAAGCACTGAGAGGGAAAGTCAGCTCAGAAGAAAAACCGGGGTGACTATCCCTCCCGGAGTCAACTGGAGAGCGTTAGCTCGCAGTCCCCACGGCTCCAGACTGAGTCGATGAAGTTAAAATCATCAGTTCCGAGAAAGCGGGAAGAATTCTTGGAACCAAGAGTTCCAGCACAATATGACCCAAAACATTAGGCTCCAAGAGCGAAGCAGTTGGAGGAGGAACAGTATACTGAGGCTGGGCTGCATCAGAAACCTTTGGGTCCGGAGAGGCTAACATTTTTGCCAGAGCCGGATTGCAGAGCAGCTGCTTCACCACTCACTGTACATCTTCATCAGATAGTGTCCTGGAGGAACAGGTGGAGATAGATGGAGATCTCTTCCTTTCCAAAATAGGAGATCTTAATGCTGGTAACACAGGATCCAATATAGGTGAATGTCTCGATAAAGAAGATTGTCTTGGAAGCCAATGAAACAGACGGCACCAAGATCAAAGAAGCAGAATCAGAGCCAGAACTCTTTGGCTCCATCGCTTTAGACTTTTTTTGTCGGTTCCGAAGCAGGAGCCGATGGAGATTTCTTTTTTTGAGTTTTAGTGGCTGTCTGACCTTGTTCCAGCTGTTCTTGGAAGGAACTTCTCATCAGACCCCTATCAATGAGAGCTCTTTTGTGTTTATTAAGAACCCTGGTGCTGAACGCATGACAAAAAGTACAGGGTTCTTGCCAATGAGTTTCTCCAAAACAGTACACACAGCTTGTGTGACTGTCAGTCGATGACATCTTCTGAGAACATTTCTCACACTTTTTGAAGCCAGAAGGGCGGTGTTCTCTATGTTCTCTATCTTTATCCTTAGGCATTTTTAAAGAACAAATACAGTAATAAAGTACAAGTATAAAGAAGAATTTTATATATATATATATATATATATATATATATATATATATATATATATATATATATATATATATATATATATATATATATATATATATATATAAAAGAGAATCTAGCACACAAGAGGAAGGCCCTCTAATTTAAAT
Source organism: Protopterus annectens (assembly GCF_019279795.1). NCBI lineage: Eukaryota > Metazoa > Chordata > Ceratodontiformes > Protopteridae > Protopterus > Protopterus annectens. The sequence goes on along the minus strand of NC_056740.1, from coordinate 90,466,477 downwards.
GGGTAACTACGGCCCTCTAACTTAAATGGGCCATACAATCCTAAGAAAAAGGGAAGGGGATTCTAACACTCACACAATCACTTGAGAATAAAGGTGAAAACTATTAAGAGAAAGAATAAGAAATATAGCAAAAAATATCAAATTTTTTACTTGGCCAACGAGCCAGTAAAGAAGACAACCTCGAAGCTTTTGCAGCAAACAAGATCTGGGGAATTAACGCTGTGAACCATGGGATAGGGGATAGCCTTGAGCCAGTAAAAGCTCTCAAGCTTTAGTATCGGCCAAGTCAGAGCCGAGGTTCGGCTCTGAACCCATCCAGCAAGAATTACGGTGAGATAGGACTACATAACATCATCTGTTTTCTGATATCCTAATTCTCAAGCAATCTGATACAGTGAGTGATAAACACAAAGACACTCATATGCTAAGGCTCTTAAGTAATCTCCCCAAAGCAAAATCTTAAAAGCTTCCAAGATGCAGTTAATTACAGTAAGTATCACCAACCTCAAAAACACACTACTAAAGTAACACCCACCTGACAGATTCAGCCTCAATTCAGAGTCTCTACATTTAAGCTGTAAAGGCAACCCACCACACAATACAATGTTATGCTTTGGTCATAGCAGACTCCATTGGGAGGCACATTGACGTCCCACTCACCAGACTGAGAAAGGAGTTGGTTACAGTCAACTGACTATCAGGGGCCAGTATATGCCAGAATATGCATGCACTCGGATCACTGAACCACAAGTACCAGTATGACTTAGTCATAATCCATGTGGGGTAAACGATCTGAGATGTACCTCCCTGGATTATACGAACAGAGACATGATGGAACCCTTGGACTATCTCCCCTAGGCTGGTATGAGTCTAGCATTGAGCAGCATTCTACCTTCTCCAAGTATGATGTCACAACACAAACTAAAATAACTGATTTTAATAACTGGCCTAGTTTTTTTTTTAATTGGCTTAGCTTATGGTGTCAATCAAGGGGTTACAATATTTGTCAGCCCAGGTGGCTGTGTGTGACAGACCATGATGCTTTGCCAGGGATGGTCTGGACTTGTCCCATCTAAGCTTTTGAATATTAGCTAAAATTGTGTCCACCTCATAGTGCCTTTTTAGGTATTGTATTGTCAATTTGATAAACCATTTGACAGAAGCTAAACCCTCCTAGAATAATGTAAAGATGATGATTAATGCCTGGAGTCTAAACAAAAAACTCCACTCCTTGCAAGCTCTCCTAACCCTGGAGAATGCAGATGCCTGTGTAGTTACTGAGAAATGGTTTAAATCCATGGAAAGCACAAAATCTGATGGTGTCTCAATTTACATTAAAAAACAATCACACCTAGCTGCTTTGGTGGCATAGAGGGATAAAGCCCTATCTACAACCTAGTGTAAGTGGATTTGATTAGTGGGTTAGGCAACTGAGAGAAAGGCAGGGATGAATGGACAATTCCATCCTGGTGAGGGTGGGTGGTTCCATAGGTGTCTCCAGCAATGATCTCTGGCAGAGAATGGAGACATCGCTAGTGGAGGTGTGGTCTAAAGTGGTTTATAGTGGGGACATAGCTGAGCTGCCATGGAGGCAGGGGGAATGTCATATCCCCAAATGAGCACCTGCCCTGGACCTTCATCACGAAAGCTGGGAGGGAAGGAGAGTGATACAGCATAGGTCATTAAAAAGTAAAAAACTGGCTCGATAGAGGACAGCACAACCTCCTGGGATGCCCTTAAGATCTTCACTGTCCTCAGCTTGAATTCAGGCAGTGGACTGGGAGCAGCTGGAGTTCCAATAGACCCATTGAAAGATATGGGACACTGGGATAGCTGTCAGAATGTCAGAAGGGGAGAAAAAAAAGAGCTAAAAAAACGAAGACCTCAAGGCTGCTCAAGCAGTATGACTACTTGAACTCATTCATGTAAAACTCACCACAAGCAAAATCCCATGCTATATCTTTATGAGCTAAAGGCCGCCTCTATGATCCAGGAAACTCATACCACTTAAATGAAAATAAAGTTATCTTACCATAACAGTTTCAGTATTCTTCACTAAACAGGATTCCCTACCAAAGGTAGCCCAATGTCCATCCAGCCTTAGGTTTTTATAGAAGTTATACATCACACACATGCTTCCCACTCAAGGCATAGGGCATAAAGGTGACGTACACACGTACATAATTCAGAACTGAATAGCCACAGGAGGAGAAAGAGTCCTAGGAAGTAGGAGGAACATGTGCATCCAGAGGGAGAAAAGGAAACAAGTACAGCAGAATGGGATGAGGGAGAGAGGGAACAAATACTGCAACAGCGAAGAGAAGGATATCTACTGTTATAGTAAGATTTTACACAACTGTACTATGTCCTTCCATATCACTTTTGCAGTATTCTTCACTAAACGGAGCATACAAAAGTTCATGAGGAAACGTGGGAGGAGGAAGGCCCAGAAGAACCCTCCAGAAAACCATGCAGGATAGCTCTGGCAAAGCCAGCTCTTACCCTGGAAACAACATCCAATTTGCAGTCCTTAGTAATGGTCTGGACAGAGGACCAAGTAGTAGCCTCCAGAATGGAATTAGTATACAAGCCTTTGAAACAAGCACAAGAGGAAGCCGCAGCCCTGGTAGAATGAGCCTTTACAGAAGCAAAAGGCTTTTCTCATGAAAGGAATAACAAAAAGAAACGGCCTTAGAGACTCGTGAAGAAATGGTTTGCTTAGAAACAGCCAAAACTAGAGATCAAGGATGAAAAGAAATAAAAAGTTGCTCAGATTTGCAAATGGCTTTAGTCTTATCCAAATAAAACCTGAGCTGTCTATGCAAATCCTAGGTGTGAAGAACTTTCTCACTAGCAGTCTGCAGAGAAGGAAAAATGTGGGCAAATGAATAGACTGATAAACAGATAATTCATTAAACACCTTGGGCATAAAAGAAGGATTAGTATGAAGATACCCCCTGACCCTATGAAAAACTAAAAAAGGTGGAACAGCCATGCTGTCTTAGCTGAAGTGAGGGCCGAAAGAAGAACAGTCTTCCATGTACAATTATGCAAGGAAACTGAAGCTGCAGGCTCAAAAGGAGCTTGAATCAATTTTTCATGAACAAAATTAAGGTCCCAGGAAGGAGGAATAGGTTTCCTGTGAGGCCTAATATGAAAGACACCTTTAGAAATTGCTTGACCTCAAACCTAGAGGACAAAGGAGGAGCCAAAGCCAGACAAGCAAATATAACAGAAAGATGAGCTTTAACTGAAGAATCTGCCAACCCAACATTGAGCAATTCACACAAATAAGACAAAACCAGAGGAATCTCCACAGAAAGTGGATCCTGGTCATGAGCAAGGCACCAGACAGAAAATCTCTTCCATTCGTACATATAGGATTTCCTGTTTCCTGCAGAACCTGAAACATCCTCAGAAAAAAGGTGCCTAAAAGGGACCAAAAGCCTGTCACTCACGGAGCCAGGGGAACATTGGACAAGTGAGGATGGATGAGAGACCCCTTGTCTTGTGTGAGTAGGTCCACCCTGTGAAATAATTTGTGGTGATTGCCCTTGGTTATGTGCAGAATAAGAGGGAACCAGTGCTGACTGGGCCAAAAGGGAGTAACAACAAGATTTTGGGAGTCTTGCTCTATCTTGTGCAGGACCCTTTGTAGGGAAGGAAGGTATAGTGAAACATCCCCATCCAAGAAAAAGACGGAGTCCACCTTCCAGGCCAGAGGCCTTGGGACTCTAGTGCAAAAAAGAAGACATTGTCTGTTCAGAGGGGAAGCAAAAAGGTCTACCTGAGCAGTACCCCACTGGTGGACAATGTCCAAAAACACATCTCTGTGAAGCATCCATTCGTGAGCCTGTGTTATGGACTTGCTCAGAGAGTTTGCTCCAATGTTTTGTTCTGAAGGAATATAAACAGTCTGAAGAGTCACCTGATACTGGACAGCTAGATCCCAAACTTGAAGAGCTAGTCTACACAGAAGGTAGGACCATGTCCCCCCTTGCTTGTTTATGTACCACATCACTATGGTATTGTCTGCAAAGATTTTGAGAAACCCTTGGAAAAAGGGTATGAAAGGCTTTAAGTGCCAGAAGGAGAGCTCTCATCTCCTTGATCTTGATGGGTTCTGACCTCTGATGACTAGGTTAGAGATCCTGTACCTTGAAAGGGTTGAAAGAAATACCCCACCCCATGTCTTAAGCATCTAAAAAAAGTTCCTAAGTGGAGACTGGAGGGCTGAAAAGGAAGCCCTGGTATAAGAGACAGCTGATGCTCCACTACTGAAGCTGTAGCTGGATGTATAGAAGAAGAGGGACTAGAAAGTCCAGAGTGTTGGAGCCAGACTTTAGAAATCATTGTAACTTTCTCTTATGAAGTCCAGCTAGAGGTAGCACAGGAATGGTGGAAGCCGTGAATCTCAGAGTCCTCAGAAATTCCCTCACTGTAACTGAGACTCATGGAATTAGAGACTGAAAGAAGACAGAGCAAGAGCCTTTGGCGATGGCACTGAAGCCAGCATATAAATGGTCTAGAGCCAGCAACTGAGAAAAACATGATCCTGAGAGGGAGTCAGGATGAGTTTCTAGAAATGTATCAAACTCTAGGCTCAGCAAAAGGCAAATAGCATAGTAAAGGTGCTGAAGCAAGGTCTCTGGGGAGGAAGCCTGAATGAGCAGGTCGTCCAGGTAAGGAAAGATTTGTATTCCCCTCATCCTGCAAAAGGCAATCATGGGAACAAGCCATTTGGGGAAAACACTGGGGGAAGTAGAGAGGCCAAAGGGCAAAGCAAAGAACTGAAAATGCAAGGAAGAAACATTGAAATGCAAATATTTCCAGAAATGAGGATGAATAGGGATAAGAAGATAAGCATCCTTGAGATCCAGAGAGACTAGGAAAGCCTGGGGAAGAAGTTGAGGAAACAAGTGTCTGAAGGGATAGCATATGAAGGGAAAGGATCTTCAGAAAGGTGTTGAGCTGAGAAAGATTTAGAATGGGCTTCCAGATATCTTCTTTCCTGGGAACCAAAAACATTCTGCAATAAAACCCCTCCCCCTCCTGGGGAGTGAGACCTGCTTGAATGGTAGCTTAAGACAAAAGGTTCTGAAGTACACCCTGAAAGAAAGCAGCTGTTCCTGAGGAGACTGGGGAAGACCCAGAAAAGAAGGACAACATGGAGTATCCCCACAAAATAATGCACAGAACCCAAGAATCCTGAATGATTGTTAACAAATTGGAAGGCACAAAGAAAGATGGAGATAAAGGGACCTGACTCAGGATGGAGGGAGGCAGATAGAACCTGGCTTGTCTGGAAAAGGAGGTTTCTGCATAGGAGGAGTCTGAGTAGATTTAGCTGTAGGAGCACTTCTAGAACCCTTCTTATCTTTGGGAGGAGGGTGAGACGGTCTATGATCAAAAATAGGCTTAGAGGAATAATTCGTCTGAAATATAGGAACAGGAAAAAAATATACATGCTTTAATTCCTGCAAGGCCTTGCCTTTGGCTTGCAGGGATCTAAAAAGGTCAGTGGCTGCAGAACCAGAGAGATTTTTATTATCAAGGGGATCATCCAACAATTAAGCCTTAATATCATCAGGCAATGGTTGGAGGCAAAGCCAAGAGTAGCGCCACAACACAGAGTCAAAATCAGCAGCTCTAGAAGAAGCATCAGGTGCATCATAACTACATTTAATAGAATGGGAAGCCACTTGGGAAAAGCAGCTCAACAAAGAGAGGGTAGAAACTATCCCCTCAGAATCAGGAAGGTTGGAGACAACCTGAGAGGCCTGAGAAAGAAGAGCTAAGACATACCTGGTCATATGGGTCTGATACTTAATAGCCTGAAGGGCCAGGGTAACAGTATACACCTTTTTGCCCAGCTGTTCCATTGCCCTACTAACCTTGTCAGAAAGAAGCAATTTAGCAGAAGCCAAGAGCTTAGAAGGTTTTACTGAGGAGACATCCACTACAGAGTGGTCAGCAGAGGAACATTTATAAAGAAACATACATTTATCAGGCACCTTATAAAACCTGTCAGGCTTTTAAGGGGCTGGAAGTTGGGAATCAGAAGCTTGAGACACTGCTGAAAAAGTGTCCATCTGGGCAGCCAGGACTGTAGGAACAGCAGAGGGCTTATGGTACTCCACCTGGAGGAGTTCATATACCTTTTATGGATGCCAGTAACCTAAGAACAGTTCCATTTAAAAAAAAATCCATCATACGAGAGACCATATAGCCCAAAAGACAGTTCCTCAAAGGGAAAACCAGGCTAATGGAGATGGAATTTGAGAGAAGTATGTCAAGGACTCTTCCCCAGAGTCTACATCTTTATCAGAAGAATCCCGCTCCCTAGGTCTCTTAAGTGGAGTAGAGGACCAAAGAGAGGCAGGGATGGAAACAACCTGGGGAGGTTTCAAGGTCATGAGTGCACTAAACAACCTCTGTATAAAATCCTCCCTTTCATGCTGGGAATCTTTGGGAGCAGGAGAGATGTGTTTAGATTTATGGTTCTTCTTTAGAGGGATGTCAGCCCTAAAGACCTTAGGAGGTTTGGACCCCTGCCGAACACTATCAATATAGTGGGTATAACCTCCCGAACAAGAATCTGTTGAACACCTTTGGTCCCTCAGATATGATCAGCCAAGGTTCCCCCTCAACATCTGCAATGTCTCCAAGGATGTGTGAGAAGCTGGATCCATACCAGACTCTGATGTGGTTGCACCAGAGGAATCCAGTGGACCAACCATTCAGACTGACGATCGAAGATGGCATTCAGACTGGGGCAAAGAAGCTCTCAGGTATGTATGTCACATTTATGTCCTATGCCTTGAGTGGGGAGCAAATATGTGATGCATATTGTTTATAAAAACCTTTGGGCTACCCTTGGCAAGGAATCCCCTTTAGTGAATAATACTGCAACAGTAATATAGAAAGTCATCTTGAGTCACTCTCCATTCCACTCAACACCATACTCATAGGTGACTTCAACTACCCCAATATAAACTGGGAATTGTACATGACCTCAAACTGCAGGCATAAAAAATCCTGGAACTTGTCAACATGAATGCGCTGGACCAACTAATTTATACACCCAACTAAGGATAACAATATCCTTGACCTAGTCTTCACCAACATGGGAGAGCACTGTACCACCCCAGATTGTAACATCCTCACTGGTCAGGTTGGACAATAAAGCAATCTCCTTCAAAATACAATCTGGGACACCATTTAACCCTGAAACTTTTATGAATTATTCCAAGACAAATTTATTACTCTTTAGCTGACACCTTGCAAAATGTCAAGCCTCCCAAACCCAGAAAACACCACTGCCTACAAACAGTCATTCACAAAAAATTTTTACAATCATGTATACAGCTGTAATGAAGTGGTACCTGTCTGAAATAAACACAAGACAAACTAAAAAAAGACTAATGGAATCCCAGTATCAACAGGTTGTATAACAAAGGGAAGACAACCATGGGCAAAAATAGAAATGTAATGCCTGGCAAGGTAAGAACTCCCTAATCAAACTAAACAATCTAGGGGACTAATTAAGTCTACCAAAGCCAATTTTGAGATAAAAGTAGCTTTCCAGGCTAAGGATAATCATAAGGCATTCTTCAGCTATTATCAAAACTTCAAAGGCAATACACAACAATATGCCAAACTATTTGTAAAAGGAGATACCTATACTGAGCTAGAGGATATAACAAATCTAATGGCCAATAAATTTGTCTCTAATTTTACCCAACTTTCTCCATCAAATGCCTCCCAAGAAATACCAACAACCATTGCTCCAACTATCAGTAAGGAACAGGTCTTTGATCTATTATCCAAGGCCAAAAACTACGTCAATGAGACCAGTTAATCTTCCTAAACAACATGATTGTCTTTTGGGGCCAACAAAAGCACTATTCAGCTGCAGGCCACCAAACAGGCTTTGTGCTAAGCAAACTGAGAACTGCAAGTGCTATCGCCCTGCAACAGAGTGGGCCAGCCACAAACCCCGGAAACTACTGATGAATAAACCTGACTAGTCTCAGATGCAAGCCAATGGAAAGAATAATCATGGACATGATAAATAATGACATAGGAAACCTTCAAACATTGGATACAACTCAGTTTGGTTTAGTCAAGGGCATGCCATGCATACTAAACCTGGTGGACTTCATCATGAAGGTCACCAAAGCAGTGAACAAAGGCAAAACTCCATATTACCTACCTTGATCTGGCCAAAACGTACAGTACTCCACCTGGGTATTGTAGGCAAGCTCATAAAATTAGGTATAAACCCTTGTTCACCTTCACCTGCTGAATAGCTGTCTGACTCACAGACAGGACAGAAAGTCAGGATGGGAAAGTTAACCTATATACAAAAGACCCTTAACTAGGAGTCCCACAGGGCTTGGTGCTGGGGCTACTCCTTTTTGGAATCTATTCTCTGAAGTCAAGGCCGATGTCAAAGAACCCTGGTTGACTAAGTTTACACACTAGGAGCAGTCATAACAATACCCCAAAGACACAAGCATTCTCAATGTATGCCTGACACAGACTAAACTGGCACTAGTGTCTTGGTCTAAAACTTAATGCCAAGAAATGCATAATAGTGTCTTTCAGAAAGACAATCACCCTTGGAAATTACTGCACTGATAATACACTCCTAAGAGTTGACCCTGTGGGTCAGGGATTTGGGAATGCAAGCAGAAAGGAACTTGGCCTTTGACCATCATCATGTGCCTACTGTAGTAAGGAAATCATTCTGCACTGAACAACTTATAAGCAAGGGTATGGCATTTATATCTAAAATGCCATTGTTCCACCTTACTTGGCTCTCATCATTCACTAAACTGCCCTCTTTGGTATGTGCCTAACCAGGTATATGCAACAGCTGGAGCATTCACAGAGGTTCCTCAGAAAAAATAGATGCTGCAGACAACAGGTCCTATGATGACTGCCTCAAAGTTTTATCCTTGTATTTTGTCCTCCTACAGACTGCTGAGAGATGATCTATGACAGACCTTCACAGTATTCCCTGATCCGGCCCTTATGGACCTTTTGCACAGCTGTAAAACAAATGGCATTAGAAAACCCAATCCAGAGACCTAAACTTATTCTGCAACATAAATAAGACATGCTGGAGGGACAGGTATGTCTTTTAGGGACTGAACTTTCTCTGGAATAGTCTTTCCATCCATGTGAAGCAGAGTTCTTCCCTGCACTTGTTCAAGCTAAACTTGGATCATTGTATGGGGAATCACAAATGTTTCCTGTTCTGCCATCTACGTCCCTATTAAAAAGGGGCAGCTTGTAAATGTTTAATACCAAGCTATACCTTAATAAAATGAGTGGTATCAAAACTGGTCAAATACATCTGTGCTGTCTGTTTTCATCCTTCTTCAACCAACAGGTCTTGAATGCTAGTTCAGCCACTTCTAAAGACTTGGATTCATAGCTCAAGCTCCTCCCCTTACCCATAATCCCCCTGTTTAGCTAGAATTACCTCAGATCGAGTTTACCCTCCATTCAGCCAACATCGCTATCTGTAGCACAAAAATGAGGAATACTATATTATAGCTACCAATACAATTCCACTCGGACTGCATGGAATAAGGAAACGTAGGAAGAAAGGGCTGGAGTTCAACAGTCGGGCAATATGACACTTCAGGTTGAACAGGGAGACCAGGGAATGCAACTTTCCAAGTAAGAAGGGGTTGGAAGGTGGGGGGTTGAGAAAGATGAAAATAGTCAACACAGGTGCACCATTATGGTGAATGCATAACTTTTGTATCTGATGATGTCTTTCTCATCCATTCCTCAAATGATGTAGCAGAGTCCACAGCTAGTGAAACCCGAGGGTGGTCCTCAAGGAAGGATATTCCTCAGTATAGCAGAGCCAAACACTGCTCTATTTCTAATATCCAATTTGTAGTCAGCAATGAAGGTATGAATATTAGACCAAGTGTCAGTTCCACAAATGTCATCTATATAAGCTCTAGACCAGAAAGCAGAGGATGTGGCCACAGATCTAGTGCAATGAGGCTTAGGAGGTTTAGGAAGAATCAATCCATTTTCCTTACAGAAAAAATAAATGCAATCAGTCAGCCATTTGGCTAAAGTCACCTGTGAAACTATTTACCCAGCTTGACTTTGGAAAAGAAAACAAATAGCTGGTCTGATTTTCTGAAATCTTTTGTTCTGTGGAGATAGAAACATCCAAAGGTGGAGCATGCATTCTTGTTTGTTAGAAAAATTTGGAAAGAAAATGGAAAGGCTGATGGTCTGATTTATAGGTGTTTCTGAAGCCACTTTAGGTATAAAAAGAGGATTAGTGTATGTATGTATGTATGTATGTATATATATATATATATATATATATATATATATATATATATATATATATATATATATATATATATTATATATATATACACACACACACACACACACACACACACATATATATATATATATATAGAGAGAGAGAGAGAGAGAGAGGGAAATCCTGCCCTTGTGAAAGATCAGATATGGTGGCTTAGAAGAGAGCCTGAAGTTCTGATACGCACCTGGATGATATAATCACAACCAGAAAAACAGTTTTCCAAAACAAAATCTTTTAGTCCACCTTGCCAGCTGGTTCAAATGGGTACTGAGTCAGAGCTTGAAGAATTATAGCTAAATCCCATGGAAGAGTATGATTCCTTAATAGGGGGTTGGAATAAGAAGGTACCTTTAAAAAAGGCTTTGCATAATTTATATGATGCTAGGGATAAATAGCTATGTTCTTCATGAAAATCCGAGATAGTTACAAGTTGCTCTTAACAATAGAATAACTACCTCCACTATTAAAAATGGAACAAAAAAATCTAGGATAGCTGGAATAGTTACCACAAAGGGGGGTTAATTACCTCTGGAGAGCCCAAAGACAGAATCTCTTCCATTTGCTGTTGCACACCTTCCTAGTAGAATCCTTCTGACAGTATATGGGGATGTGCCAAACCATGGAGGAAAACCTGGACTGTCTAGCCATCACTTGAAGTCTAAGGGACTAAATGTACAGGTGAGTCATCCCTGATGGATGAAAGAGGAGATCCAGGGTTGGATCCAACACCCAAGAGGGTGCACTAAATGAGGCCACAGGAAGGGAAACCATACTTATCGAGGCCAACATGGAGCAATGAGGATTACTTTGCACTTCGGTGAGACACTTTCTGCAAGAATTTGGGAATTAGAGGGGTAGGAAGAAATGTGTATAGGAGCCTGTGGGGGGGGGGATCATGAATCAGTGAGTCTCTTGCTGACACCCCATCTGGGGAGATCAGAGCAAAGTATCTGCTGTGCTGCATTTGTAGTTGAGATGGGAAGCAAAGAGATTGCAGTACGGCTGGCCTCATTGATGGAAAATCATTTTTGCCCCCACAGGGTTGAGAGACCACTGATGAATGAGTGAGACTGACCTGCACAGTTTGTCTGCTAACACTCTGGACTTCCCCAGGATATTCATTGCCAAAAGAAAGCAACCAGAAAACCTAGTCCACTGCCAAACCTTCATAGCATGTATACATAGGGGTAGGATCTGGTTCCCCCCTGTGTGCTGATGTACCAGACTACTGACATATACTTCATCTGGATGGCAGTCATCCCTGGAGGGGCAGCATCATGAAATGCCTGCAACACTAATAGAATTGCTCTCATTTCCAGGACACTGCTATGAAAACTGACATCTAAGTGAGACCAAGTGCCTTGGATCACCTATCCCAACTAAAGCCCCCCACCCCAGCTGGGAGGCATCCATAGTCACTGTGGCTGTGGGTGGAGGAAGGATAAAAGGGCAGTCCTGAGAAACTTCTGTGGCAACCCATCAGGCTATGTGTTCCTTGCAAATGTTTATAATCCATATTTGTGTGTACAGGGGCTGTTGTCTTACTGATCTTTGCACTACAAGCATCCATTGCAGTACCCTGGTACAGTACCTTGCTAGGGGAACAAGAGTTATGGAAGTTGCCACAGATCCAAGGAGTTGTAATACCAATCTCACTGGTGGGGAAGGGAGAGAGAGAGAGAGAGAGACGATGTGGGATGCTTGACTCTGTAAAGTGTTTATTGTTGTCTGTGATAAGCTTGCTATTTGTGTCACCATATCCATGCAAGCACCAATAAACTCCAGGACTTCAGTGGGGGACAACTGAGACTTGCCATAGTTCACTGTAATGCTCAGCTGAAGACATAGTTGGAGCAATAAGTCCATGGATTGAATTAGTAGAAACTTGGTAGGAGCAGAGAGGAGCCAGTCAACAAGATATGGAAACACCTGGAATACTAGCAGTTTCAAATGAGCTGCAACTACTGCCACGCATTTGGTAAACACACTAGGGGCTGTGGTGAGGTCAAAGGGTATGGCTCTAAATTAGTAATGACTGGCTACCAGCTGGAAGTGAAGCAACCTCCTGGATTGACGTCTAGTTTAAACAGATAGTATGGATCCTGGAGATCTATCAAGCATATCCAATCGTCCTTGTGCAATAGCTGTAGAATGGACTGAATCATAACCATTTGGAACTTCGAGCATTTGACATATTGGTTTAAACTACTAAGACCCAAGTAGGCCTCATGTCCCAGTTTTTCTCTGGCATCAAAAAGAACCTCAATTAATTTCTGAATCCTTGTTGGTCTAGGGGAACCACTTGGATGAATCTTTTGGCTAGCAATTTTTCTATTTCCACAGCTGATGCTTTTCTCTAACTGGGTGGAACATTGGGAAGTTTTGTAGATTGACTTGATGACTGAAGGGATAAGGGTATGTGATAACTTCTGCACCCAACTGGTCTTTATTGATGGCTGTTCATGTGTCTGGGTGCAGGAATAAGCACCTTTGACTGCCGCCAGAGTATAGCAGTCGGACAACCTTTTAGGTGCAATAGTAGGACTTTTCAGAGAATGGACCTCTGAAGCCCTTTTTTGCAGGCCTCCTCTGACACAAAGGCATCATCTCCCATTGGAGTTCCCCCCTCTGCCACAGGGGGACCTGCCCCATAGGAGTCCTGGGAACAGCTTTGCAACGTCCAGGAACCATGTCCTCCTACCATCTCTCTGGGTTTAGGAAAAGGTCCATTGAGCTATAGAAAAGCATATCCCTACAGCAGATACTGTTTTCCCATCTTATTCACTCCTATATAGGTTTTCTTTAATCTTGGGTGTAGAATAAAGTAGATCCATCAAAAGGAACATTGATGAATGATGACTTGAAAGGCTCAGCAAAATCACAGAGGCATACCCAGGCATGCAGTCTCACAGCAACTCCTGAACCTGTGTCTCTCAAAGTACTTTTTATGGCATGGGAAATGAGTGTAACAGAGGTGTTCAGTAATGACTGTAGGGTGGCCAGTTGCGAAGAAATGGTCTTCTTGTCCTCCACAGACATGGACCCAAAGTGTCCACTGGAAAACTTCTATCAAGTCCCTTTGATATCTTGTGATATGTGCCAGACAGTTCAGTAACCTGTGAGCGAAGGTCACTGATGCATAAACATGCTCCCCAAACCTGACCAATGCCCTGAAATCTCTATTTGGGGCTGGACATAAGAACACCATTCAGCTGCTGCTACCACCACAGCTACTACTGGGGGTGCCTTGCTCCAATAGGCCTGATCCTTTGCTGCAACCAGGTACTTATCAGGCCTTTTGGGGATTGGCTCTGTGACATCTGGATCCTTCCAAGCTTGGTCAGAAATTAGGTCCACCTTCATGTTTGCCAGGAGGACTACCTAGGATGCAGGACTATCTCCAGGCTTGTACAGGCTAGCTGCCCTGATGAGATAGGATGTAGAGACTCAGGGACAAAGGCAGGCAGTTGTGTAGGTGGTGGTCCTAAGGGAGGCAAGTACGCCTTGTCCACGGTGGTGGAAAAAAACTCTCTTACACTACCTCGAAGACAGAAGACATGGGAAAAGCAAGGGATGATCTGGTAGGTGGAAAAGACAACTGCCCATCATAGCTAAGAGCATCAATCCTGATCCTACCTCAAAGCAGAGGTCAGGACCAAGCTGTCCAACCTGAGGCTCTGACAGGAAGGGATGGCTCTGAAAGCATCTGAGTCTAACCCAACCCCTCGGATTTGGCACCAATTGGATCACAGATGTCAGAGTTAAGGAAGAATGGGGCCTTTGGATCAGACACATACCCAGAACTCTCAGGTTCAATGGCTCCAAAACTAAAGGGCAGATTGGGGTAGTAGTCAACAACTGGGTTTGGGCTGGAAACAGGCTCATCGATCTGATGGGAGAAAGAGCCCTTAAAATTTCTAACTGAATCTCGGCCCCGGAGAAATGTCCTCATCATTCTGTTTACATCTGCTTCAGTTAGACTCCTATATAACCTGAGAAATGACAAGGTACAGGGTGGTCTGGAATTGTTTTGAGAAGTAGTAACCCCTGAATAATAGTTTATGGCACTCAGCCAGAATCCGATTGTTCAACCCTGCACAACTATCATGATCAACATTTAGATGGGCTGATCCCAGACAATAAATGCACTCCTGGTGGGCATCTGAATTAAGAATCTTATGCCCACAGGTGGTGTATTTTTTGAAGCCAGTCGGCTTGTCAGACATACTGAAGAAAAAAAACCTAGACAAAGGGAAGGAAAAGGAAAATGAATACCAGCAATGGTAAATGGAAAGATAAAATACCAGTAATGGTAGTTAAGATGTACCCAAACAGGTACCACCAGTACAAGACAGACAGAATGAAATGAAGCCATATATATATATATATATATATATATATATATATATATATATATATATATATATATATATATATGTGTGTGTGTGTGTGTGTGTGTATAAATGTCTATATATTTATCAGAGAAAACGTGAGGTAAGGAAAAATAGACTAGCTTATAAAGCTATTAAATATGGCAAGAAAAGCACTTATCCTATCCACTAACCCCCGCGCTATGTTAGACCACATCCATTCGCTAAAGCAGCAAAAGAAATCTGGGGTAATTCTGGCTAAACAAATGGATTGTGGGTAAAGGGAGGAGCTTGAGCTATGGAGTCAAGTCTTTAGAACTGGCTGAGGTTGGATCTGAGACCCATCATCTGAGGAACAGACAAAAAAAACATCAGATCCTAGTAATCATAAATGAACCTACGCAGATGCAAATGGAGAGATGATAAATCAACAAGCAATGGAGCATAGTACTGCTGGAACTGAATTCATTCTCAAGTCTTGGTGAGTACCTTCATGAGGTGGTCCCTGTTTTCACAAAATCTCACCAAGACGACACTGATATATGGACTGTATTTTATATAGCATGCATCATGGATAGAAGTAGGTTAAAAAATAAAAATGATAGCTGGGTGCACAACGCCCATGATAAAAACGTACCCAATCCTAGGTGCACTGGTTCCAGGCCTGGAAAAAATAACTGTAGAATTCTCAAGACACTGAAAGTTTCCTACAATGGGGCTAGACCAGACTCTGAGGGAGGATGCACCTCCCCCCATTGTAGAAGGCAGTAGTAGTCCACAAAGTTCACAAAAACTGAAAGCCAAAAAAAGCCAGAAAGACAACAGAGTGGACTATTGAGAATAAGAAAGAAATTATGTATTGTTACTACTACGCAAGAAGCCCAGAATTTCCAGACAGAAGATATACAAAAATATTAAGAGACAAATTACAGGAAAGAAAAATACTTGAAGAAAAACTGCCAGAAGCTTCAAATAAAAATGCATGTTCATTAATACAACAGATTTATGAAAAACATTACATAGACCAAGAAACCATGGGTCATTTGGAAAAGAAAGCAACTGAGGAAGTGTGAAATATAAAAGAAAAAAAAAATCTAGAAATTTTTAAAAGGTATAAAAAAGAAATATGGACATGGGAAAGAAACCGAGATCTGATATTGTGCAATATTTATGCAAAGGAGAAAGCAAATTACTCAATACAAAAAAGCAGCCCCAAAGATATTCAAAGAAAAATACAAAGGCATTCGGATATGGAAATTTTCAAAATACAAAAAATAAAATCACAAAGAGGGAATGTAGAACAGAAGATAAGTAAAGCAGAAGTTAAAAAAATAAAAGCTGAAATTATGGAACTGTGAAGTTAAGGATTTAGTGTAGAAAAGTCTAGCAGAGCTTATATCAGAGCATGGTGGAACAAAGTCCCCAAATAAGGAGAAACAGGAGGAGCAGGAGACATGTGAAGAAATATGGACATGGGAAAGAAAGAGAGAGATAATATGGAGCAATATTTATGCAAAGGAGAAAGCAAAACTAATCAATACAAAAAGAGCAGCACCAAAGATATTTGAAGGGAAATACAGGCAAAGGCAGCCGGATATGGAACATTTTACAATATAAAAAAATAAGAAAACAAAGAAAAGTAAAACAAGAGGATTAGTAATGGAAAAGAAGAATGTAAGTATGCCATGGATAGACTACACAAAGCACTTGACATTATTCCATACTTGTGGACAAAAGAGTGCTTTTTATAATGTATAAGGTTCACCCTACAATGATTGATTACATTACAGCAACCATGAAACAGTGGCAAACCACAAGTCTTGAAAAAGGACAAATTATTATTATTCCAGGGATAAAAATTCAAAGGAGGATATTCCAGGGTGACTCTTCGTCACCACCGCTCTTTTGTCTTGCCTTTAACCCATTAAGCTGTCTACTTAACAGATTAGGTCATGGCTATAATTTGGCTCCCAGAAAACAATAAAAGTTTAAAGACTTCTCATCTTTTTGTGGACGATTTAAAACTGTATAGTTCATCAGATGAGGAACTAAAAGCACAACTACAGCTAGTCAAAACTTTTACAGATGATATAAGAATGTCATTTGGTCTTGATAAATGTGCAAAAGCAACCATCTAAAGTTGTTAATCTTTTTCCTATTCATCACTGATGGGTTCGGTTCCAAGCCCTCAGAACTGAGTCTGCCTTATACCAAGCTTACGTGCACCAAAAACTCTCAAGCTAAGCTGCTACCTACAATGCCCTTTGCTCAGTTACCTCAGATCTCGTTTGCCGCACAGCCATATAGCAGCATTTCACTGATCTCTCCAGCTAAGTGCTTTTTTCGTAAATATTTAATAGTTTGAAAAAGTTTTTTCTTCCTTATAACTTGTTCTTGTTGTTCTGTATTGCTACTGGTCTACCCACAGGCATTTATCTCTTACTACTGTTGGCAATTTCTTTGGATTTCTAACTTTCTACCTTTACAGTATCTTGTTACCATTGTTGGTATTTGTTTTTTCTCCTTCATTTCCTCTTTTTCCTCTCTCTGTCCCTTGTGTGCAAGAGTGTTTTTGTAATGTCTGAAAAGAAGGGAACTACGGGATTTAAACACTGCTCTTCTTGCAGTGGGAAACTGCCATTTAGTGACCTCCACGAGGAATGTGCTTATTGTTTGGGGGAATGTGCTTATTGTTTGGGGGTTCCGCATTTGTCAGCGAAACCCCCGTGTGATATCTGTGCTAGTTTCAGTCAGTGGACACTGAATGAATGTCGTAACAAACTTATTTTAAAGGGCCTGCTTGCTTCACCTTTCTCTGAAGCCATTTCTGCGATGGAGGTCTCAACCCCTCCTGCTTCGGATAAGAAACGTCCTTGATCGGACCCCTCTTCACTGGCTGGTGATGGAGGTAAGGGTCACAAGCACAAGGCCCATAGGTCATCGTCTGAACACCGTTCCTCCTGCTTGGTGCCAACTACCACCTCGGCTCCAATGAAGTTTACCAAAGTCGCCTCATCGACGCCCACCCAGGCACCGACAATTACAGCACCACCTACGTCTTCGATACCGACCAGTATTATGACTTCGATAACGACCAGTTTTATGTCTTCAATACTTACTCTCCTCCCTTGGCCCCCTTGGTTCCAAGGCTCATCTATCCAACTTTTACTAGAGGAATTCCTTCCTCAGCGCCAACAACAACTCTGTTTGAGGCTCTGAGATCCCTTCGGGTGTCAGTTCCTTCAGAACCCACCATTCGTCAATCTCATGCTTGGGGGGTTGAACCCCCGGGTCCCAGTGATGGTTATGTCGGCCCTGACTTCAGAGCAGAGGGTGACTACTGCTCTGACCTTGATTGAGGCTCTATCCCTGGGGACAGTCTGTCTGGAGCAGGGTATGACCCCGGTTCTGATTCTGTCTTCTTCGGTTCCTGGCTCCCATTCCTCTTTGGGCGGGCCCGCTTTCCAGGTGATGGAGAGGGCACTTGCTGCCAGAAATCCTACACAGTTGGTTATTCCTCCAGTTCCCTCTGAGCCACAGCTGTCAAAGTCCACCCCCACAGGACTCCAAGAGCGCAAGGCCCAGGAGACCCCTGTTCAGGGCATTTCACTTTCTGAGTCTTCTTCGGATGTACCCACCAAAGAACCCCCTCAGAAACAGGTGTGTAAGAGGAGACACACAGACTTCCCGGAGGAGTCACTCACAGAGGATATGGACTATGATGATGGGGAAGGGTCCCCACGGTCGCCCCATGATGATGTCACCTTTGAGGACATCGTGGAAATCTTGAATCGGGGTGACGGGAAGTCCTCAACCCCTTCCTCAGAGGAATCCGTATTGCTGCAGGCCTTTCACTCTCGGCCCTCTACTTCTTGGGTGACCCCCCCCCCCAGCTAATGAGCTGGTTAAACTCATTGTGCGATGGGCTTAGAAGAACCCAGACTCCATTGAAGCCATCCCCAGGAGATCAGACAAAGTATTCTCCCCTCCGGAGGATCAACCCCATTGGTCCAGAGGCTTGCCAGTGGACGCTATGGTGGTAGCGGCTGCCACGAAAAAGGATTTTGCAGAAGAGAGTCCTGCTGTTCACCCACCCAACAGAGAGACCTGGGCAGTGGACAGGTTATGGAAGCAAGACTTTGCTTCAGCGACCTTCGTGGTTAGGTCTCTGAACTTTATGGCACATTTTACGAGGCTCCAGAGAGATCTTATCTCCGAACTCTCTGGAACCCTCATGGGTCAAGTATCGGATGGAGCATGAGATAAGGTTGCTTCCCAACTTGCCACCCTAGAATCCATATCCAATTCATCCATGAGGTTGCTGTCACATGCAACTGAAGGAGCAGCTAGAGCTGCGGGTGCAGGCATAGTCATGAGACGTCACACCTGGATGCGCATCAGTGACCTCGCGGACTCCTTCAAGTCTTCCTTTCTAAATGCCCCTATTGAGCCCTCGGCTCTGTTTGGTGCGAAGGTCAAGAATACACTAGCCAGGTGCGAGCAAGATGGGAAAACCTTGTCTACCGTTGGCCTGTGTTTTTCCAAACCTCAGCGTTTATTCTCCAGGAACCAGAGGAGTGGAAAAATGTGGGACAAGATGTCTCAAGGTCCTTTCTGAGATGCAAGTGGTGAGGACTCCTCCAGAGGCAGAGGGAGTTCCAATAATGGAAGATGCCCCTTTCGGGGCAGAGGGGGTCCCCGGAACCAGGGCTCCAGAGATTCCATCTCAGGTAGACCATATCAGCGCTCCTGAGGTGCTGCCTGATTGCTTTCCTCTGGAACCAGTTGGGGTGTGTTTCTCTCTGCACCAAGATGCCTGGCTGTCCATTACAAATGATCAGTGGGTGCAGAGAATCATTACCAGAGGCTACCATATTTTGCTAATATCCTATCCAAGACCTCTGAAATCCCTTCCCAATGTTCCACCCAGTCAAAGAGAGGAGGCAGCTTCCGAGTTACAAAAACGAGCCATCCGAAAGGTCCCCTCAGATCAGTGCGGATCAGGGTTCTACTCACTATTCTTTTTGGTGCCAAAGAAAATGGGACTGGAGGCCCATTCTGGATCTCAGCCATCTAAACAAATCAGTAGTTCAGACCAAGTTCCGCATGGTCACGATTCAATCCATCCTCCCCTATCTGCAGGAGGGTGTGTGGATGTGCTCATGAGATCTTCGGGATGCGTATTATCATATCAAGATGGACAAGTGCTCCAGGAGCCTCCTTCGCTTTTGGCTGGGAGTCAATCACTACCATTTCAGAGCCTTGCCTTTCGGTCTCTCGACCTCCCCCAGAGTGTTCATGAAATGTCTGTCAGTGGTAACAGCTCATCTGAGACTTCAGAGATTCCAGGTGTTTCCATATCTAGACGATTGGCTACTCTCCACCCCCACCAAGCATCTCCTGGTCAGGGCCCTCCGCTACACATTGTCCCTAGTGTAGTCATTAGGCATCACCATACACTGGAAGAAATCAAACCTTCATCCATCACAACAACTGGAATTCGGCAATATTCAACATGCAGTCAAACTTAATTTCTCTTCCTCCCCACAGGCTTCAGAGACTCAGGGCACAAGTTCAGATGATACTCTGCCAAAGCAAGGTGTCTGTAAGGGAGATTCTTCAAGCCTTAGGATCTATGGCTGCAGCCATCCCCATAGTCCCCTTAGCCAGACTACACAAGATTACTAGAATGGCTCCTTCAAGCCTAGTGGATACCCAGTCTTCACCCCCTGAACTCAAAGATCCTCATCACTAACATTTGCAAACAAGATCTCCTCTGGTGGATGTGTACAGACGAAAATCTTTGGTGTCATCCCTTCCAGGTTCCATAACCCAGTGCCATGGAGACCACGGATGCTTCCCTGATGGGGTGGGGGGTCACTTCCACAGAAAGTCAGTCCAAGGCACATGGTCTGATGTAGAGGTCAATTTGCATATCAATGTCCTGGAGTTAAGAGCGGTACTGCTGGCGTTGCAAGCTTTTCATCCTCTTCTTCCATCTGGAACGATTGCTGTCCAGTTGGACAACATATCCATAGTCTGGTACATAAACAGAGAGAGACCAATTCTTACCTCCTTTGTCACAAAGCCATGAGAATCTGGCAGTGGGCAATAGCTTCCAACCGCTTCCTGATTGCAACGCACATCCAGAGAAGCTCCAACGTGATTGCGGACAGACTGAGTAGATGTATACTTCATCCACGAGTGGTCTCTCAACCAGAGTGTGGTGACGGAAACTTTCAGTCGCTGGGGCCAGCCATGCTGCAACCTTTTCACCTCCCATTCAAATGCAAAATGCAGCAGTTACTTTGCCCTCTTTCCCTCTCTCAAGGAGTCACAGAGAGATGCTCTAGTTCACAATTGGCCATGGATCTCCTTTATGCATGCCCTCTGATTCCCCTCATTCTATGGCAGGCAATTCAGTTGAGAAGCAAAGTGATCCTCATTGCTCCATTTTGGCCTCATCAAGTGTGGTTTCCCTTTCTCCAGCCTCATCTGTTACGACCTCCTTGGATCCTAGATACTTGTCAGGACTAATTTCTCACCCACAAGGGCTGACTCCTCTGAATCTGTCCACCCTCAAGCTGACAGCTTGGTTTCTCCACTTCCATTAGTTGCCAGGCAAGAAACCCTTTCTTTACCTGTCCGGGATATTATTTTGGCTTCTTATAAGCCATCCACCAGAAAACTTTACAAGGATAAATGGAAAGGATTCTCTATTTGTTCTCATAATCAGGAGCTAGACCCATTCTCAGCCCCTGTAGCCGCTATTCTTCATTATTTGGCTGAGCTGTTCGACAAAGGTGCCTCTGCTTCTACCATTTGAGTCCATCTAGCAGCTATTTCCAACTACCATAACGGGTCTGAAGGAGTACCACTTATCTCCTCTCATCTTTGCAAGACCTTCCTCAAAGGTATTTTTCACAGCAGGCCTCCCATCAGACAGCCGGTGGAGGCATGGAATTTGTCCTGGGTTCTGCAGGCTCTCTCTCTCTCTCTCTGCCCCCGTTTGAGCCAGCTGCCACTTGTGATCTAAAATTCTTATCTTGGAAATCCTTATTCCTGGTGGCTATAACTTCAGCAAAGCAAATTTCAGAATTACAAACATTATGTATCAAGAGCCCTTATATGATCTTTCATAAGGACAGAGTATCACTTCGCACTAACTCATCCTTCCTCCCCAAAGTTGTTTTGGACTTTTCCATTAACCAGTCCATTGAGCTTCCTGTGTTTTTCCCAAATTACTCGAACAAGGGAGAATACTGCCTACATTCCTTGGATGTTCACAGACAATTACGCTTTTATCTGGACAGAACTAAATCATTCCGCAAGTCAGACCAGCTTTACATTTCCTTTGCAGGCCCTAGAGTAGGAGGTGCAGTATCATAAGTTACTTTGTCTAAATGGCTCTGGAATTGTATCTCCTTCACATATTTACTTACGGAGGGATCTAAGCCGGGCCATATCAAAGCTCACTCAACTAGGGCTATTGCAGCATCTGTTGACTTCCACTCTAGGGCCTCCATGGATGACATTTGTGCAGCTGCCATTTGGGCTAAGCCCCACACTTTTATCAAACATTACAACCTGGATCTGATCTTCAGGGGAAGAACGGCCTTTGGCTCAATGATTTTCAGGAATGTTCTTCCATAAGGGCCGCCCAGGTTCTCCAAGTAGCTGGGGACTCGGTCCCATCAGTGATGAATAGGAAGAAGATTAACAACTTCAGATAAAGAAGTTATGTCTTACCATAATGTTCCATCTGAGTTGTTGATCATCTTCCAGTCATCACACCCTCCCAGCGACCCCCTCCTAAGGTTCCTGGTGGATCTTCTGGGTCTTCGTGGTGTATTAGGGTTTCTGCACAGAGATGGCCTCTGGCTTATTCTTTCTCTATATGTTGCATGCAAACTCGATCTGAGGTAACTGAGCAAAGGGCATTGTTGGTAGCAGCTTAGCTTGAGAGTTTTTGGTGCACGCAAGCTTGGTATAAGACCGACTCAGTTCCGAGGGCTCAGAACTGAACCCATCGGTGATGACTGGAAGAAGATCAACAACTCAGATGGAACGTTATGGTAAGACATAACTTCTTTTTTAAAGCAGGAAAGCTGCAGCACCAAAAAAAACATCAGCTTGGGACAGGAATGTGATCTAAGAGAACTTGAGCAAGAGTGAGTGTATAAATATGTGGGAACGTAAGAAGGATCAACAATAAAACATGAACAAATGCAAATAAAACTTAGGAATATTTTAGAAGACTAAAATTAATACTGAAAACAGCGCTGACATCTAGGAACAAAGTCCAAGCTATAAACCAATTTGCTCTTCTTGTCCTAATGTGGGCAGTGCAGTGGTGCAGCAGTTAATGCTGTCGCCTCACAGCAAGAGGTTCTCTGGTTCGATTCTCGGCTGGGGTGCCTTCTGTGCGGAGTTTGCATGTTCTCCTTGCATTCGCGTGGGTTTCCTCCAGGTTTCCTCCCACATTCTAAAAACATGCTTCTGGAGCATTTCTCCCCAGGCCTCTGCTAAAAACAGGATCTGTGGAACCTAGTCGGACTTTCCTGGTCAACAAATGTTAAATAAATGAAAAATAAAAAAACGTACAGTTTTGGAGTGACTGGCTGGCCCCAAAAGTTGCTGGTTCAGTTGGACAGGAAAACAAGGATGATGATTCATGCTTATCACATGATTTATAAAACTCAGTGTACACCAACACTATACATACCCATTCTGAAGGAGGTATGGCCCTCCTCAAAACTGATTACATGTACAGAGCTGCAATTGTAGGACTGCATATATACCTGGTGACCTCACAAGACTTAAACATAGTGAAAGTTTTAAAACATGAGAATAAATCTAAGATGACTTTCTTGCTTAGTTTAGCAGAAGCATATTGGCATCAAATGGGAATGGAAATCAAACCAGAAATAGATTAAAAAAAATCAGGCAGCAACTGAATGTGCCAAAAAAAAAAAAAAACAAAAGAAAGAATATAAGGTGAAGGATCAGGTGAAAAGGCAAGAAAATGTGGAAAATGCATAAATATAGTTGCAAGTATAGAAAATTCTTGGAACAACCTTATGTTGATCAGGATCAAACTCAGGAATGGTTAAGGAGAGGTGAATTTAAACCAGGAGACAAAAGGTTAATATTGGTAGCCCAAGATAGTGGACTACATACATGTTGGTTTGCAAAGTCCATTGAACATGGAGAAACAGACAAATGTAGGTTTTGTAAAACAGAACTGGTAATAGTCACATCTTGTTGTTGGGTGTAATATACGGAAAGGCATAATAATGTGGCAAGACTGTTGCATTGAGGATTGTCTAAACATTACAATATTGAAGTAGCTGAAAAACACTGGAAACATGTCCCACAAAGTATTATAGAAAATGATGGTTTATATCACGGGATCATCCATTATCAACAGTTCAAAAAACAGATGTGGGAAAACCAGATACAGTTGTCCATGAAAAGAAGAAAAAAGTAGCATTGATCACTCAAATTTCTACACCCAGTGACTACAGTGTTTTACGTAGAGAAACACAAAAGTCATACAATACCAGGATTTCAGGCAGAAACAAGGGTAATGTGGAAGAAGGATACCCAGACAGTTCCTATAGTAGTAGGAGCAATGGGTCTTATAAAAAAAAGAGTTTACAATTGTACTTAGATGTTATTGATACATGCAACTCCATATGAATTTCAGGAAGATTCATTACTTGACATACTGTGGGTGCTGCGAAGAGCATTTCTGGCTAACATCAAAGATTGAAACAAAACTAATTTCATGAACTTCAATCATACTTTGACTTAGGAATGGGGTCCATTCCTGTCATGGTACTAGAAACCCAAAAGACTTGGAGAAATTACAAAAAATGAGAATCCCCTCTAAGCAGACACTGTCATCAGAGAACTGGACAAACTTGTTAAGAATTTCTTATCGTTTGACCATCATGTCTGCACAGTAGTTTAGAAAGACTAGCTAATCTAATTTCCAAAGGCATCTCCACCAAAGTTGTCTTTGCCTTGTCCAGGTAGCTTGTTCAAGTTGTTTTGTTACAGCATTAGACTCTCAAGCAATCTGGTTTAGTATTTTGTTTACATTAAGAGTTTAGCAGTACCCTGTACAGACTCAAATGCCTAGAACTGAAACCTGTAAATTATTGTGGCTAAAACAAAGCTGCTGCATGGAGACAAAACTTAGAGCAGCTAGTTTGTGCATTAAACAGCACTATCAAATCTTAGCACAATCTAGTGTGGTCTAGTGCCAAACCCCAGAGAACAACCAGGGAGACCTCTGTATAACCCAGTCCATAATCTACTGCAGCTCAACCAAATACAGGTCTGGACAACATTGATATGCAATTTACAAATGTCTTTGTTTCCAGCTTGGTAGATATGGGCATCCTGAGTCAAGGTAGCAATTTTATTCACAACCAACCATTTAATTCTGAAAAACAGTATGCGAGAGATGCACATATACAATTTCACTGGAGGCAATAATCTTACATACATACACACATACTACATCCACCACACACAAACCAACTTAAGCTGAGGCACTAAAAATCAATCATCCTAAACCTATAAACAGCTACACCTATCCTCAGTAATCTCTAAAGCACTCACAAAAAGCAACAAAAAACACCACACATATGACTAAATCCAGTGGAGCCTCAAGAGCAAAGTCCACAAGACAAGCAAACATATTAGCCCAGGACTGCGGTCAGAGGGGACTCCACTGTACTCATCATACTGAATAAGGATAGCGTAATGATTAGCCACTTATCTGGAGCCAGGATCTGTCAAATTACACACACACACACACACACACACACACACACACACACACACACACACACACACACACCTAAGTCACTACATCGCAGACACTACATGAGTCTATCATAGTCTATGTGGGCACTGATGATATGAGACTATCAGAAGAGAGACATTATGTCAAATTACACACACACACACACCCAAGTCACTACATCGCAGACACTAGATGATTCTATCATAGTCTATGTGGGCACTGATGATATGAGACTATCTGAAGAGAGACATTATTGATCCCTCTGAATGTGCCTCAGGCAGGTATGTGCCTTGCATTCAGCAGCATTCTACCCTCACCAAGAATGATACCACAGTATGAACAATGACGGACGCCAATAATTGGCTTAATTTCTGCTCTCTTTCCAGGGGAATTCAATATTTGTCAGCATAGTAGAGGATAGTTAACAAACCATGTTGCTTTGCAAAGAATGGTCTTTATCCACCCTCTTACAGCCTTTTTTTTAGACAATGCCAAACTGACAAACTACTAAAATTACAAATAAAACCCAAATAATCCTAAAGGTATTACTGCTCAGTGCTAACAAGAAACTCTACATCCTACAAGATTTCCTCACTCTGGAGGACATAGAAATTTATGCGGTTATGGTTTAAATACGCAGAAAGTACTCTGGCACTGAAAAACGTCAGTGTCTTTCACACATTCAGACCATCAACTGCACAGACATGGACAAAAGGTGGAGGTGTCCTGATCTACATTAGCAACAAGTATACATCTAGGCTGGTTAAACAGGGCAATATCCTGGAGTTTATCCATGTGCACATCACCACACAGAGTCCCATACCATATCCTAGCAAGCTACAGGTCACCTGGTATGTCCCAAGAATCCAACAGATCGTATCAACACCTACTAGATACACTCACCATTAAACCAAATACCCTGTTCATGGGAGACTAACTACCACTCTATAGACTCGGAAACACACACTGCCTCAAACTTGCAGGTACGACTCCTGGGTTTTAACACAAATAACCTTGACCAGATTGTGTGCACACTCACCACAGGTTCATAGGTTCATAGGTTCATACTAGGCTATCTGCCCGAGGGCATTTACAAGCCTAGCCCATAGTTTTGTGGCTTACGCCACCCCTTTAGTATGGGGAACTATACCCATTATTTTGCTGTGCCTCTGTTGAGCAGTGACACTGAGGTAATCCCTGGGGTATATCTGCGATCTCCCATCCATTGGTCAAGATTTCTCTTGAACAAGGCCAGCGAGGTGCTCTGCCTCACATATACCGGGATTTTATTCCACAGCATAGGGAGTCTTTGGGTGATGAATCTATCCCTCCAGCACGTCCTATTAATAGCCGTGTCGAGGTTTAAGTCTCCCGCCCTTGTGGCTCTGACAAATAAATTGGACCTGGTTCTCACCAAGGCAGCAGAGTGCTGCAGACCTACCAGTGTCACATCCTTGCTTGTGAGATCAGACCACAAAACTATCTTCTTTGAAATAAAAAAAGACTGTTTCCCCAACAAACTCAACACAAACTATTCCAAAGCAAACTAAGTTACACTAAGTGATTGTTGTCAAACTTCAATGCCCCTCCTAACCCAGAGTTCACAGCAATCTATGTGGAATGGTTCATGGAGACCTTGTACAACCATGTAAATGGCTGCACAGAGGCTGCTGTATTAGAAGCAAACCTAAAACAAACTAAAAAGAATAGTTGTGTAAAATAAAGATGTTATATACTCACCATAATGTTCCATCTGAGTAGTTGTACTTCATTTGTCTTCAACCTGTGGTTATTCGGATCCGGATCGGATCTGAGATGGCAGCTTCACCAGCAATTGATCCAAGCTCCAAGCTCCTCCCCTTACCCATAACACCCCTCCATCTCCTTCCTTCCCTCAGATAGAGTCTGCTGCACCATCAACCTAAGCCCGACCCAATCAGACCTTACCACAACAAGTTATATAGAAACCTAACAAGTATGAATAGGAGAGTTGCAGAGGTACCCTCTCCCACCTACCAGTGTAATAAAACAATGATAAGGACAGGGGGAAGGAGGGAGGGAGGACTGAAGACAAATGAAGTACAACTACTCAGATAGAACATTATGGTGAGTACACAATTTCTTTGTCTGAAGTAGTTTACTTCATTTGCTCTTCAACCTGTGGAAGAGTCCCCAGCTACTAAACACCTGGGTGGCCCTCATGGAAGGATATTCCGGAGCACCGCAGAGCCAAAGGATGCTCTCCCTCTATATATCATATCCAGTTTATAGTGAGAAATAAGGGTATGAGACGAGGACCAAGTAGCCGCAAACAAATATCATCCAGACACCCTGGACCAAAAAGCTGCTGAGGTAGCCATGGACCTGGTAGAATGTGCTTTTACTTGACCCAGAGGTGACATGCCCTTGTCTTTGTATACCTGAAGGATACAATGAGAGATCCATCGAGCCAAAGTTACCTTGGAGATTGGTTTGCCCAGAAAGGGTTTAGAGTAAGACACAAATAACTGGTCAGACTTGCGAAAGGCCTTAGTTCTGTGTAAGTAAAACCTTAGTTGTCTAAGTATGCCTAACAAGTGCAACTTATATTCACCCCTGTTCTGAAAATTTGGGAAGAACACAGGTAAGTTAATCTTCTGGTTAATATTAGTCTCAGATACCACTTTGGGAAGAAAGGATGGATTGGTACGAAGTGACACCCTGTCCTTATGGAAAACCATACATGGAGCTTTGATAGACAATGCTGAGGAAGAAGTGAGGAAATTCTGGAGGTTGATAATGAAACCCAAGTTGTGAAGACAGTTACTGAGAATGTGAGATGGTTTTGCAGGGTAGATTCTGCCAAAATAAGAATGTCGTCCAGGTAAGGGTAGATTTGGAGTCCCTTGGTTCTGTAATAGGCAATGGCTAGGGCCAGGCACTTTGTAAATACTCTGGGAGCAGTAGACAAGCCAAACAGCAAGGCTGCAAACTGAAAGTTGAAGAATGTCCAGTGAAGCGCAGAAACCTCCTGTGGGAGGGTCTGATGGGGATATGCAAGTAGGCATCCTTTAGATCCAGAGTGACCATGAAGGCCTTGGGTGGAATGAAGGGTTGCAAAGTTTGTAGGGAGAGCATCCGGAAGGATAGAACCTTTAGGAAAGTACAGTTTTGTACCTACCATAAATGTAGATGTCCGATAGGTATGCATCTGCAGTCCTAACATATGGGTTGTCCTGCCTCAGGCAGCCCTTCGGTCGGCCGGATTCCAAAGTCTGGGTCTGGCCTCAGCTGATGTCGCACTTCACCCAACGCCACAGCTGCTGGGGTATAAAGGCATCAGCCAACGCCATTTTCCTCAGTGTTTCTTGCCCCAGATGCCAGGTGCCCTCTAGGAAGGCTAAATTTGGATAAATACAAATAATTCCAAACAGTAGAGAGCAAAAAAAAAAAAAAAAATATATATATATATATATATATATATATATATATATATATATACATATATACAAACAAATACACCACAATAGATTCCCCCAGCTAGCTAAAAGAGGGGTAAATACCCTAGGAATACCACAGAGGGGAAGGAGGGTGGGTAATCCTGACTGCAGATGCATACCTATCGGACATCTACATTTATGGTAGGTACAAAACTGTACTACGTCCTTCAAGGATGCATCTGCAGTCCTAACATATGGGTAGAATACCATAGCCAAACTGGGGGAGGAGGCACTAAGATAAAGATGGTGTAGTTAAGATCCCTTGCAAAACAGCAGTTGCAAAACCTGCTCGGGATCTGGAGTATAAAGGAAAATTATAATGCTTGGCAAATGTATGCATGGAGTTCCAAGTAGCAGCTTCTAAAATGTCTTTGGTAGCCACTCCTCGTAGGAAAGCTGTAGTGGTGGCTGTAGCTCTTGTGGAGTGAGGCCTGATATTTTCAGGAGTTGTCTTTCCATGAAAAGAGTAGCAAAATCTAATGCAATTTCCTATCCATTTTGAGATTGTCTGTTTTGAAATTGCTTTTCCTTGCACTCCTGTTGCATATGTTACCAGCAGCTGGTCAGTTTTCCTGTTGGTCTTAGTTCTGTCCAGATAGTAGCGTAATTGTCTCTGCACATCCAAGGTATGTAGTAGTCTTTCCCCCCTGTTCTGTGGATTGGGGAAGAATGTAGGTAAATGAATCGCTTGGTTCAATGATACTCTGGAGACCACTTTTGGCATAAAGGTAGGATTAGTTCTCAGAGACACTCTATCCTGATGGAAGAGAAGCAAGGGCTGTACTGCCATTAATGCCTGTAACTCAGAAACCCTTCTTGCTGAAGTGATCGCTAGCAGGAAAGCAGTTTTCCAAGATAAGAACTGTAAGTCTGCTGTTGCTGCTGGTTCAAAAGGGGAAGTGTTAACTTTTCCAACACAAAGTTGAGATCCCATGTAGGTAAAGGTGGTTTCCTTGGAGGCTTTACATTTTTGATTCCTCTCAAGAACTGCCTGAGTAGAGGATGAGAGAAGACAGGAGGGTCCATGTTGTATTCTGCTGAAATTGCTGATGCATGAATCTTAATGGAGGAGTAGGACAGGCCATTGTGGAACAGTTCTGCTAAGTATTCCAGGATGTGTGCTATGTTTGTCAATGAGACATTTTCTCCCATTGCTGCACTCCAAATGAGGTATCTTTTCCATTTGGCTGAATAAGTTTTCCTTGTGGAGGGTCTGCGTGCCTCCAGTATAATGTCCTTAACCCTCTGGGATAAATCTGGTTTATTTTGTTTTATGCAATATTCCAAGCAGCTAGCTGCAGTGTTTTCAAGTTTGGATGCAGGGTCTTGTAGTTATTCTGCGTTAGAAGTAGGGGACATAGAGGTAGAGGCCATGAGTGTGTCTGAGACATGCTTCTCAGAAGCGGGTACCAATGTTGCCTTGGCCAGTCTGGAGCTATCAGGATTACCCTTGGCTGTTCCTCTCTGATCTTCAGTAGGACTTTGTACATCAAAGGAAGAGGTGGAAATGCATATGCTGTCAGGTTTTTCCAGCTGAAGGAAAGGGAGTCCACCCTCCAGGCAAGTGGGTGGTATGCTCTTGTGCAGAATTTCTTAAATTGGTGGTTGTGTGGGGAGGCGAACAGGTCTATCTCTGGCATTCCCCATTTCCTTGTTATGGTTTTGAAGATATCTGGATGTAGCATCCATTCGTGAGCATCCGTGGTAGTTCTGCTTAAGGTGTCTGCTAGTGAATTTTCTTTTCCTGGTACAAATCTGGCCTGTAGTTGAATGTTGAGATTCAGGGCCAAATTCCACAGGTCCATTGCCATCCGGCATAGAGGGTATGAGTGTGTACCTCCCTGTTTGTTGATGTACCACATGACTGTGGTATTGTCCGTCCTTATCAGCAGGTGACCTTGTTGAAGGAATGGTCTGAATGCCTGGATTGCATGTTTCACTGCCAGCATCTCCTTTAGATTTATGTGTAGATTCAGCTGGTCTTGGGTCCATAGGCCTTGTATACACTTGTCCTCCATGTGTGCCCCCCAGCCTAGGTCTGAGGCGTCCGTGGTGATGGTCTGGCTCGGATGTGGTTTGTGGAAAGGCAATCCTCTGTTCATCTGACAGGCCTGAGCCCACCACAGGAATTCTTGTTTCAGGCATGGAATTATAGGAATCTGGGCTTCTAGACTGTGCTTGTGTTGAGACCATACATTCCTTAGGTACCATTGCAACTTTCTCATATGCAGCCTGGCATGTGGAATCAATATTATGCAGGATGCCATGTAACCCAGGGCTTGTAGGACTTTCCTTGCAGTAAGCTGAGTTTGTGTTGTTAATGTCATGAAATAGACTGGTAGCTGCTTTTGTTTTTCTTCTGTGAGAAAAGCCATCTGAGTTGATGTATCCAGTTCTGCACCCAAAAATGTTATCCTTTGGGATGGTACTAGTCTTGACTTTTGAATGTTGACTGTGTATCCCAAGGCTTGCAACAGTTGTATGACATTTTCCAAATCTTTTGTTAATTTTGTCTTGTTGTCCGCTTGTATTAGGCAGTCATCCAGGTATGGGTAAATTTGAATTCCCTGAAGCCTGCAATGAGCAGTTACTGATGCCAGGCATTTCGTGAATACTCTGGGCACAGTAGATAAGCCAAAGGACAATGCTGAGAATTGATAATGCTCTGATCCTGCAAGAAATCTGAGGTGCCTTCTGCAATCTGGTCTTATAGGGACGTGCAGGTATGCCTCCTTGAGATCTAGAGTCACCAGCCAAGACTCCTTGCCCAGCATAGGAAGAAGTTGCTGGAGGGTCAGCATTTTGAATTTTGGAACAATGAGGTATGTGTTCAGTGCGGACAAGTTGAGAATAGGTCTCCATTGATTTTCTTTTCTTGGTACAAGGAAAAGCCTGGAGTAAAATCCTTGGCCTTGTTCCAAAGGTGGTACCTTTTCTATTGCTCTCATCCTTAGTAAGTTGTTGATTTGTCTTTGAGCCTCTGTTTTTTGGCTTGGTGGTAGGTTTGGCATTCCTCTCTTTTTTGGTAGAGTGTGGAAGTGAAACCTGTAGCCCTTGTCTATTGTTTGTAAAGTCCATTTGTCTCCTGTAATGCAATGCCAGTTGTCGGAAAATAAGGCTAGCTTTCCGCCCAAGGGTGCTTCCAGTTGTTCCCTGGTAGGCGGAACCAGAGCCAAGTCATTGTGTCTGTCCTGTGGAAGTGGTTGTAGTTGCATCTGTGGCAGCACTTCTCTGGTTGCCAGGTTGCCACTGGCATCCCCTGTAGGCACCCCTAGATTGACCTCTGCATCTTGAGCGTCTATTTCTGCCTCTCTGTGCTCTGGAGGTGTCTGGAAAGGACCAATTCTTCGAAGGCCAATTTCTGCTAAACCTCGGAGGTTGGACCTGTAAAAAATCCTTGACTGTTTGGACAGATTTCGCTTTTTCTTCCACTTTCTTTAGAACCTCCTGAGCAGGGGAACCAAACAAACTTTGTTTCTCCATAGGAGCATCTAGGAATTTTGACTTAACATGGTCTGGTAAGGATTGTTCTTTTAACCAGGCATGCCTTCGAATCACTGCTCCAGTCATAGCTGATCTAAAGGAAGCCTCCAGTGCATCATAGCCACATTTTAAGAAATGATTACTGACCTGCTGAGAGTTATGTACCAAATCCTGAAGGGACTTGCGGTCTATAGGTTCAGGAGAGGACAGTTTTTTATTTAGCTGGTCTAACAAAAATTCCTGGTACTGAATCATGTGAAACTGACAGTTTAAGGCCCTGGCCGAAAGAGTAGCAGAAGTACAAACCTTTTTACCCCATCTCTCTAATGCTCTAGATTCCCTTTCAGAGGGAAGAGGATTTTTGGCAGAGGCAGCTGCCACCCCTTTAGGGCCCTGTGAAATGGTTTCTGGGTCTGCAACATGAGCATTATACAAGTGGTAGTGTGTGCCCGGGACCCTGTAATATCTGTCAGGCTTGGCAGGGGCCGGAGGAAGAGAATCAGGGGCAGTACTGGCATCATTATATGCATCATCAACCACTGATAGTACTGGGGGAATGGCTAAAGGCCTATGCTGTGGTAAGTGTAAAAAAAATCCTTAGCCTTTTCCTTGAATCTGAAAAATCCTGGCCCTGCCATTGGAAGTGTTCCCTCATAGAATGTAGGGTTTCCCCAAAAGAAAACTCTTCAGGAGGAGAAGCAGAAGGAATGGAGTCTTCTGCATCAGAATCCTCATAAGGAGAATATGGGAACTAGAGGTAGGCCTGTGTGAGGGAGCTTTAGCAGGTAAGGCCTTAGAAGATTTAGCTGCTTTAGCCCTGGAAAAGGCCTTGATAGACATAGAAGCAGGGGGTCTAGCAGCCCCACGTGCAGGGGTAGAAATGTCTAAAGGAATAGTGTCTGACAAATCCTGGGTGCCTGCTTCTGTAGCAGTAATTTCAGTAGCAGATTCAGCCATGCTCTGTGAGGCTTCGGTTATCGGAGGCATGCTTTCGGCCGAAGGAAGAACCGAGGACGTGGTTTCAGCCGAAACTGCGGACTGCGAGTGTCGGTCCTTTTCCTTGCACTTTTTAGCTAATTGTGTAGTCGGAGTCTCCGATGGCATTTTATATGCAAAAGCGGGACCAAAAAACTCCTCTGCAAACTCCGACCGACGTCTAATCATCCGTCGGTTGAAGGAAGCACAGGCTAGACAAGCTGATACGTCGTGGTCTGGGCCTAAGCAAGGAAGGCAGTAAGAGTGGAAATCCTTATGAGGTATTTGTTTCCCACAAGTTAGACAATTATTTACTTTGTCTGACATCGGCTGAGGCAAGAAAGAGTCCCCAACGGGGTACTTAGCTTTTTAGAAGTCTTCGGTAGTAGAAATCTCTGGATCTGACCGACCGGCACTTGCGAACAGCTTCTGCTTCGGGCACCACGCGGCAAGAAAGACTGAGGAAAATGGCGTCGGCTGATGCCTTTATACCCCAGCAGCTGTGACGTCGGGTGAAGTGTGACATCAGCCGAGGCCAGACCCAGACTTTGGAATCCGGCCGACCGAAGGGCTGCCTGAGGCAGGACAACCCATATGTTAGGACTGCAGATGCATCCTTGAAGGACATCAGGTTTAGATAGGATAAGTCCAGGATTAGCCTCCAAGGGCCATCCTTTTTGGGGACTAGGAAAAGGCGGGAATAGAAGCCTTTTCATTCCTGCCCTGAGGGAACTGGCTCTATAGTTCCTAAAGTCAGGATTTCTAAAGTACGAGGGGGAATAAATGTAGCTGGTTTCTTGGAGGGAAGGGAATTCTTTTTAGCCTTGGCTTTTCCTTCAAAGATAAAAAACATCCTTTTTGGATGATGGAAAACACCCATGTATCTGAGGTAATTGTTTTCCAGAAGGGGAGGCATTGGGTAAGGCGGGCGGACAAAGGGAGCGGAGTCAGGCAGTCATGCTGAAGTGGAACCTCCTCTCAGAAAAGGGCTGCTTGGCAGGTCCCTGGGAATTAGGAGGTCTGGAGTAAGGCAATCTCCTGGACCATTTACAAGGTCTAGAGGAGAAAGGATGAGATGTAGAGGAGTTCTTACAAAAGAAGTCTTAGCAGGATAGTTCCTGTAGTATCTGGGGAATGGGGACACCAGCAAGTGCTTGATGTCTTAAAGCTCTTTTCTTTTCTCTTGTAGATTTTTGAAAAGTTCTGCTGAATTCTTACCAAATAAGAGATTGTGGTCTAGAGGAGCATCCAACCATCTTGGATTTAAAGTCCTCTGGTAGAGGTTGGAGGCATAGCCAGGAATATCTACGTAATTCAGATGCTGATGCAGCAGACCTGGCTGATACTTCTGCTGCATCATAACTGCACTTATTCAAGTGTCTGGCTACTTGAGTAGCTAAAGACAGTTTAGATCCAATGTCAGTTTTAGTGGGACAGTCAGGGGTAGAAGCTAGCAAGGTGGAGGCCTGGGAAACAAGGTCTAAGGCATATTATAGCCCTAAAGACTAAGGTGGGGGTATATACATTTTTACCCATTCTTCCATGGTCTTGCTGTCCTTGTCTGTGGGCAAAAGGGAAGCAGAGGGTAATTGCCTAGACTGTCAGGAGACACAGCAATGACAGCAGGGTCAGCCATGGGAGGTTTCACTAGAAACTTCTGTTCATCTGGAACTTTATAAAATCTATCCGGCCTTTTAGGGGCAGGTGGTTGAGAATCTGGATTCTTGGAGGCTGCATTAAAGGCATCCAGAAAGACTGGTAGAACTGGGGGAATAGCTGAGGGGGAGGGAACTGGGGGAATAGCTGAGGGGGAGGGAACTGGGGGAATAGCTGAGGGGGAGGGAACTGGGGGAATAGCTGAGGGGGAGGGAACTGGGGGAATAGCTGAGGGGGAGGGAAATTCTAACTGTAGAAGCTCAAAATATATTTTCTGGGTATCTGTCATCAAAGTAGTATCCCACTTGAAGTATTCTTTCATTTTTGTGATAGTTTCCCCAAAGGAAATATCCTCTGGAGGGGAATTACCCTCAACAGA
This sequence comes from Protopterus annectens, assembly GCF_019279795.1. Classification (NCBI taxonomy): domain Eukaryota; kingdom Metazoa; phylum Chordata; order Ceratodontiformes; family Protopteridae; genus Protopterus; species Protopterus annectens. Next base: position 90,430,944 of record NC_056740.1, on the reverse strand, counting down.
GTCTTCATCTGGGGAGTAACAGTCCACAGGAGAAGCAATCTGAGATGTATAAGAAACAGATTTCTCAGAAGAGGAATCATTTTGGTTAGGTGGTTCTTCTTCCTGCTGAGTAGTGATTAAAGGGAGAGAAGAAGCAGAGGATGGCCTAGGGCTCAGCACTGGAATGTCTGTAGGTGCAGGGCCTGTAGGTCTAAGGGCCATAAAAGCCTGCAGTAAGGAATTGGTGAACATCTGCCAATCTACAGTAGCTTGAGGCATAGGGCTCAAGTGTTTGTTTTTTTCATTTTTTCTTAGCTGGCGTTGACTTAGGAGTTGGCCTAGTAACCGAGGTCTGGGCTGGAGCAGGAGGAGTCTCAGTCAGCCGACCAAATACTGGTTTCCCCCTTGACGCTGGTTGAGGCCGGCATCTGGGTTGGCTCCGCTGACGTGCTCTCTGTAGCTGCAGTAATGGCCTCTTCCAGAGGATTGTCAAAGCTGATGGAAGAATCGGCTGTCCCTCGGGCCCCAAATCGGTAGTCAGCGGGATGTCCGATGGCAAAGCGGTAATGAGAGTAGGCCTGGAAACTTTGGCCTTCTTCCTCAGTTGTTTGGTTTGGGTGGCCAACTCGGGATTCATCCTGCAAGCAAGACATTTCGATCTTTGATTCTCAAGATACAAATTTAAAATTGCCAGATGGCTGCGAAGGGTTTTTGGTACAAATGACTGACAAATGGAGCAGGCTTTATGGTCGTGCTCTTCATCTAAGCAAAACATGCACTTGTCCTTTGAATCCTTGTGTGGTATGTGAAGCCCGCAATTACACGTGCTCTTTTTCACAGACATCGGCTAAATAGCTGAAACAAAACCTACAGCAACCAAGCTCAAGTAGTAAAAAAACAAAACCCCCAACAGGATACTTATCTTTTTTGAAGTCTTTGGACTAAGGAGTGAAATGGTCGAAGCATACGTTGTCTGCAGCTGAAAAGTTCTGAGGTCCGTGCGTGCAGACGTCACATTTATAGTCTCTGGTTTATGGCCCTATGTGTGATGTCCCATGCACCTACAGCAGCCAGGCTTAAGCTTTTATATAGAAGCCGACGTCAGATCACCTGAGGGCTAGAAATCCCACAGTATGAATACTGCAACACAGGAATAGAAGAACATCAAACCACACTGTTGGAATCCTAATCTTAATAGGGTATATAACAAAAGGAACAAAGTCATGGCTAAAATCAGGAACAGCAACTCTCATAACAGCTCTCTAAACTACACAGGAAACTGAGAAGTCTAAGCCCAACAGGGCCAGTTATGAGGTCAAGATAGCCTCACAGGCTAAACATGACCACACTGCCTTCTACAGCCATGTCCGTTAACCTCAAAGGCAGTGCACAACAGTGTGCTTATCCAGTGGTTAATAGGGCCACCTTCACTGAGCAGAGCAATACTGCTAATCTGCTGATTGACAAATTCAGCTCATAGTTCACCCTCCCACCTTTCCATGAAATATCTACCAGCATAGCCCCCCCCCCCAACTATTAGCAGGGTACAGATCATGGCAGCACTTGCTAAAGCCAAAATCACAGCCTCAGCAGGCCCTGACAATATTCCATGATGCCTCCTATATAGCTTGAAACATGCCCTATCAGGACTACTTGAGTCACTTTTTAACTATAGCCACAAAACAGGCTTTGTACCATAAGAACAGAAGCCTGCAATTATCCCACTTCACATGGATGGACCATCAAATGAGCTTAGAAACTACAGATCCATTAGTCTGACTAGTCTAATATGCAAACCTGTGGAATGAATTATCATGGAAATGAACATAGGCAACCTTCAGATGCTGGAACAAACTCAGTCTGGTTTTGTAAAGAGAAGGTCACGCCTACTAAATCTGGTGGACTTTTTTGAAAAGGTCATCAAGGCAAGGATGAAGTGAAAGCTGCATACTGCCTACCTGGAGCTGGCTAAGGCAGTCTATGTAATATCCCACTCTGGTATAGTTGGCAAAGCCATCAAACTGTGTATAAACCCCAATATAACTTAGATTACCAGCTGGCTCACAGACAGGACCCAGGAAGTCAGGGCTGGTGAGATTACCTCCACAGAGATCAATCACCAGTAGGGTACCTCAGGTTTCTATGCTGGGACCACTCCTACTTGGCATCTACTTATCAGAAGTAAAGGTTAATGTCAAGGCCTATAGCTGACAGAGTTTGTAGATAACTGTAAACTGGAAGGTATCACAGATTCCTCTGAGACACAAACATCTCACAAGAGGGTCTACAACAGACAATTGACTGTTGCCAACGTCATGGACTAAAGCTCAATGTCAAAAATGCATTACAGTGCTTTTTGGGAAAATGGCCACCCAGACTAATTACTCCATTGATAAGCCACCCCTAAGAGCTGACCACAAGTCAGGGATCTGGGAACATACACAGACGTTGGTCCTTTGACCGACATGTGGCCAAGGTAGTAAGAAAATCATTCTAGGTCACCCAAATTATAAGAATGGGCATGACCTCCTGGTACAAGGAAGTCACACTGCCACTTTATTCAGCCCTTATGAAACCCATCACTGAGTATAATACCCTCTTTGGCATGTACCCTGAGCAGCATACCTCTCAACCTCTTAACATAAAAGATTGGGACAAATCCTAAAATAATGGGGGGGGGGCAAAGGATCCAAAATCAGGGACATTTTAAATATTTCTCTTAAAACTTAGAACATTGCTACTGTAAAACAATTTATTTTAGCATGCATTTTCTGAAGAACAGGAAGCCTGAAAACCAAATCTATACGATAAAGTGGCTTCAATCTTCAGTGATTTGCCAGAAAACCACAAATTTTATGAGGAACAGACCAAAAATATGGGGCAAAAATCTGGACAGTTGAGAGGTATGCTGGTCAGACATATGCAACAGTTGGAACATCCACAAATGTTCCTTACCAAGAGAATACAGGGTAAAAAACTGTCCTATATGGATCGCCTTAAAGCCCTACCTCTACACTCAGTTTCCTACAGTTACTGAGTAGACGAGGTATCCTTTGGTTCAGCTCTGATGGCCTTCTGCACATCTGCAAAATAAACAGTATTAGAACTACTACATCCAAGGATTTATATTTTGCTTGTGCCATAAATACAGCATGTTGGTGGGACAGATGTGTGTCTCAGAGGTTCCCTAACCCCATTTAGGTGTGATCTTGACCAGTGGATGGGAAATAAGAAACTAACCCCAGGTTTGGTCTCATGTCTGACACACAGAGATAGACAGTAACTATGCAAAAACTAAATATCCCTCCAGATAACCTTTAGAAACCTCCTAACATACTACCATGATACACAGGAACACAACTGGGTTGTGTTGTGCAACAAGGCTTATAAAGGCCCTGGTGGTCATTAGCCTAGTAAATACTTATGAATTCCCCTTTACTCTTATCTCATCAGACTCATTATTAAATACAATATGCAGCTTTTGACATGCATTTGTCTAAACATATCACTAAACTTGAAACACCAGAGATGTTCATAACTAAAATGATCAGTTGCCTCAAAAATCTTAGTTATCGAGCCAGACTGGCAGCCCTCTCTCTACGGAAGTCTCTTATAGACTCCTCCATAGTGATCTATTGTCTAGCCTTTCAGGCTATGAATGATCCAACCTTGACTTCTTATTCCTTCACAGAACAAATAATTTCTCAAATACCTGGTTAAGAGCTCTAAACCTTCATCAACAAACAATACATGGCATGATTGATTCATATCCCTCTCATCTGTAACTAACTTCCACCACATACCAAATTTAAGGCAAATGTAGGTAATTCAATGGGCAGCTTTAAAGTATCCTCTGGTCTAGCTTATGTTGCCCTCCACGAAGCTGATTTTTAAATTTTTTTTTGTCAATTGTGTAATGGCTTGCAGACCGTCTACTGCTTGCCTATGAACAAAGAAAGAGGCTGTTACTAAGAAAGAGGTGCTCACCATCCATGCCTTTATACATGGAAATTTTGTACAGAATTTAGAGCTGGTGACTAAGACATAAGTATCTCTGTCTTTCTCTATTTTTTTTTTGGGGGGGGGCTAAACTTTTAAAAGTGGCTTTATTTACTGGATACTTGTGATTGTTAAGTGTTTTGCAGGGAATATCTGCTGTGCTGCTGAGGTCTCTGGGAATGTAAGTTGCCATGAGCTCCTCTCCGATAGGTTTAAATTAGTCTGAAGGTCATGACAAGTTTATTGCCAACACTAACTTGACCATGATATAGAACTTTTCCTGACTGGAAGTATACAGATTTTGCACTTGACTGATATTATGCACCCCCAAACCTTGTAGATTCTGGCTGTGAGTAGGATCAGGCAGAAAAGCTATCCCCACATTTATCTTAAACTGTAAAGACCACCACACAAATTACTAATAAATGCATGGGAGGTGCATGGTAGGTCCTCAAGGATGAGAAATGTCTCATTTTGAAACAAATGGACTTAACATACATGGAGTCTTTCCAAGAATGCCTAAATCCCAGGGCTCTGATGAACTTCCTCATTCTCAGGGTCATCCTAGAAGACCAGTGTGAAAACTATCCCTTTGGAAAATCACCTTTACTGAGGAAAGTGCAGCTATTGCAAGAACTCACCATAAGTAGATGTCCTACTGATTACTGTTGCAGTATCATAATGAATAGTTTAATCACTGCTGACATCCTGCTGGGGTACCAAAGCTTTACCTTCCCAAGATCATATGTCTGATGTGTGACCTCAACTTGTAAGAGTAGGGCTATATAGGTAGACAAATGAGAGCAATTCCTCAGATTATCTCCAAACAAGCAGCCTGAAGACCCCAAAGAGTGAGAGGCTGGTCAGCTAGGAGGGGTGAAGCAAGAAGTGGTATGGAAGCCCCTTTTGTTCCAAGATGTTGTCGACAGTATAGGGACAGACGGAGGAGAAAGAGTGGCAGTGAGATTATACAGAAAGAATGTACAGAGGCAGGAGGGTGGGAAGGAACACTGCAACAATGATCAGCAGGACATCTACCATGCCAGTAAGCTCTTACACAACTGTACTATGTCCTGAATGAAATCACTGTTTCAGTATTCATAACGAATGGGTGATTAGCAGAACTGACAGGGATGTAAGGGTGGCTGATTAGTGAGCTGCAGAACTGTCCAAGAGGTCCAAAAGGATGAACCTAGGCAGCCATAGACCTTGAAATCCACCAGTAGTGTACTGTTTAGTGAAGGTGTGTACAGAGAACCAAATATCAGCTTTTAGTATGACCTTGGCATCTACCCCTTACAGGAAGGTACAAGATGACGCTACTGCCCCTAAAGAATATGCTCTGAAGTGAGAGGGAAAGGCTGTACCACACACAGAACAGGAAATGGCTTTAGAGTTTGCTTAGACAGGTTGGTACAATTTTGAGTGCATAAATGAGACTGTCAGATTTTCTGATGGACTAGATTTTGTTCAGAGAGCATCTTAACAGTCTGCGAATGTCTAGGGTGTGCAGCAATCCTCCCCCCTGTTCTGTGAGTGGGAAAGAAGGTAGAGAGGTTCAAAGCCTGGCTAACAATTTGTTCAGTACTCTAGGCATGAATGAAGGGTTAGCTCTCCAAGTCCCCTTGTCCTTTTGAGAAACAAGAACTGTAGGGTGGTGATGACAGCCTGAAGCTCCATGACTCGTCACTAAATTAAGAGCCAGAATAGTTTTCAGGTGGAGAATTTGAGGTTTGCTGGTACTGCTGGTTCAAAAGGAGGCAAAATATGCATTTCTAGCACAAAGTTGAGATCCCAGGGAGGGATTATGGGATTCCTTAGCAGTCTGAGACTCAACCCTTTAAGGAATAGCAACCTCAGACCTAGACATAAGAGGATGATTGAGGGGTAGACACAGATGGCTGATAGGTGGGCTTTGAAGGATGAGTAGGCCAGACCTGTATGCATGAGCACACATAAATTTTAGTAAGGAAGGCACACATGGTTTGTTGGGCTTCTGTCCATTATTGTGGCATCAAAATGAAAATCTGTCCCATTTCGCTATGTAGGATTTTCATGCAGTGAGTCTCCTGGCTTCTCGGAGAACCTTAATTATGTCTTCTAAAAGGTGGTGCCTGTAAGAACTACAACCCTATCATCTACAGTGTTAGGTTCAGGGATAACATGGGATGTAGTAGTGACCCCTACTGTGTGATGGGATTCCCTTGTTTGCAATAACTGTCCCTTGTGAAGTGAAAAAGTGGAGATGACCAATGTTGTCTTGGCCAAAAGGGGAGTACTATCAAGAGTTTTGGCTTATCTTTTTGAGCCTTTAGAAGAACCCTTGGGATGAGAGGCAGAAGAAAGGTCTAGATGAATCTCCCTGTCCACTGAAAGCATCTGTCCTCCAGGCTGAGGTGCAACAGCCCCTGGTACAAGACAGTGGAAGTGGTTTGTTAGTCTCTGAAGCAAACAGGTCTACCTGAGGTGTCCCCCAATGGTAAAGATATCAAGGAAGACGAGTCTGTTGGGGGTCCAATTGTACAGATCCTCCAAGGTCCTGCTTAGTGCATCTGCCACCACACTGTTCTGTGATAGAATGTATGTGGCTACTAAAGACATGTTTTTCCTGGGTGGAAGTCTCCCAGGCTATCTGTGCTAATCTGCACAGTTGGTAAGACCTGGTTTCTCCTTGTTTATGTACCAGATGACTGCGATGTTATCTGTGAACTTTCTTAGGGGACCCAAATTACAGACATGTGAACATTAGTGTTCGAGCTTGGATGAGGGACCTCATCTCCTTCATGTTGATGTGCTCCTTAAGTAGTTTTGGTTGCCATCTGCCCTGGAGTGCCTAGCATACTTGCACTTACCCCTTCTAGCTGATATTTAATACCAGTAAACAAAAACTCTTTAGAAAAGCAAAGGAAGGTTCTCATATGGCATACTTGTGTACTCAAAGCAATGGCACTACTGACCGAATGACTATCAGTCTGCCTTCAGGATGGTGGCAAGATAGTTTAGAGAATTGCACTCATACATCTGCCTATATACACCCTATGCTTATGAGCGGAGGTTATTCAGATGCATGATTCTAGAATGGTAAAGCTTTGGTACACCAGCCGGACATCAGCAATGATAACCTATAAAACTATTAATACTGCAATGTGCCCAAGGTTGCTTCAAGGAAGACCCTGGATGTGATGGGTATTACAGACTGGCCTTGGGAAGTCATCTACTCCCCATTCCTCATTTTCTACATGGGGTTGGGGTGTCATGCCATCTGTCCTTATTCAGTGTAACTCTCTTACCTTCAACACCACTTGTGTCCGACTGTCGCAGCCCTTCTCTCCCACAATCCATCCACCTCTTTGCTGGAAACCTTCATTGCCCCTCGGATTCATCCTGTTAAGTTTCAAATCATCATCACCAGATGGTCTTCTGCTTTTCTGCACATGAGCCCATACTACCATAATCTGTTCTCTATGAACGTTTCTGCAACTGGAGATTTTTTGGTTTCTGCTCTTATGTCCTCATTTCTTCATCTGTCCAACAGTGTGCATCCTACCTGTCTCAGACACTTCATCTCCATCACCTCTAGCTTCAACTGCTCTGCCTTTACTGCCCAGGTTTCTGTACCATACAATAGTACTTACCAGTTTCTTTTCCTACACTACCCCTCACATTCTGTGCCAGTTGGCTGCAGACTTCCATTCTCCTCAATCACCCCTCCCAGATGTATGAAGTTGTTAACCTGTTCCACAGTTTTTGCTATGTCAATTCTCAGTTTCTTCTGATTTCCCCCACTTGCTCCATTACAACTGACTTATCTGCAATCTATTTCATCCCATGTACCTTCAGTTTTTCAAAGATCCGGTCATGTTGACTAATGTCGCCAAAAACACCTTGGGGAGGATCCCAAGTTTTTTAGTGCTGCAGTGAAGCTTTCCTGCAGCTTCTCTTAAACTTGAACTTGTAACAAGCAATCATTTAAAATACATATAAAATGGATGCCCTTGGCCTTAAGAAATACTAGTACTGAGGTCATGCATTTCACAAAGACCCTGAAAGAAGTCAAAAGGTCAAGGTCTTCTTCTTCTTTCAGCTTTTCCCGGTTAGGGGACGCCACAGAGAATCATCTGTCCGCTCATGATTGGCAGTGGAGTTTTACGGTGTCGAGTTGCCAGCCCAGCACCCAACCTTCCACAGAAGGCACACACACACACACTCACACCTAGGGCCAATTTTGAGTGTCCAATCCACCTACTGCATGTCTTTGGGATGTGGGAGTAAACCGGAGCACCCGGAGGAAACCCACGCGACCACAGGGAGGACATGCAGACTCCGCACAGAAGGCACCCCAGCCAAGAATCGAACCGGAGAACCTCTTGCTGTGAGGCAGCAATGCTAACCGCTGCACCAGCTCAAGGTAAGGATGCAAAATATAAGGCCACTGTCCTGAATTTCAGTAATTTTCTATGCCCAATGCATACAGAAATCCCTGTATAGGCATCTGAGATTGCAGGATGAGGATTTTGAACTTTGTTATCCTTAAATAAGTTTAAAATATGTAGAAGAGGCCTCCAAGGTCACTCACTTATGGAAACTGTAACAGTCTTGAATAAAACCATTTCTCTTACTCTCCTGTAGACCTTAATTAAAGGTTCCATGCGTCAGGAAATGTTTGAGAAGGGACAATTCACCCGAAGTGTTGGGATGGAAAGCACCCCCAAAAAAGGAGGGAATGTCCACAATCTTTGCAAAGATTTGATGTTAACCCCCCCCCCCCTTTTTTAGGTAATCAACCACTTTTCCATGAAAATTGTCAGCTGACCTCACAAAGGAAGGAGAAAGATAACAGCAGTATTTCCAGTAGAGTCTTGTCAGCTGACCTCACAAAGGAAGGAGAAAGATAGCAGTATTTCCAGTAGAGTCTTGTCAGCTGACCTCACAAAGGAAGGAGAAAGATAGCAGTATTTCCAGTAGAGTCTTGTCAGCTGACCTCACAAAGGAAGGAGAAAGATAACAGCAGTATTTCCAGTAGAGTCTTGACTACGTGGGAGAGCTCATGGAGCTACTGTTAGAAGGTCTCCATGATCTGCCCTTTTTTCTTGCCTTACCATTTTAACTTCAAAGACCCTCTCCTGCCTAGCCTGCTGAACACTGGTCTGACATCAATAGAAAAGCCATTGCTGGAACTGGTAATTTCTATTCTGCCTAGGAAAAGCCTGGATAAGTTGTGTAATAGTTTTTTTTTTTATTGTTTTCGTTCTCAAGATTTCTGAAAATATGGAGTGCAAAAAAAAAACAACTCCTGGCCTTGGGCATTTCACTTTATAAATGCCTACTAGCAAGCATATTCCTGACTGCATCACAACTGCCTAATCTGACAGTCAGAAGGAGAATTAAATGAATTTTTTTTAGCTGAATAAAAAAATAGATTTTTGCATTTCATGCTCAGCAGAGGAAATTTCCATCTCATATAATATGCTTAAGCACAGCACTGAAATCCATAAAGTTAGTACAGTGACAAAGTTATAACAAAACAAAAGCTCTGTGCATATCCCATCTTTCATGGGCTATTAACTTAAATGGGACAAGACTGCCCACACAAACAGTGCTACAGGAGTGATTAATACTGTGCAGACAACACTGTCCGTATGACTGAGTTAAGCATCTGATCCTTAATATCTTTCAGAAGGGGGCCCGAGATTTCAATCATGTAAGCCTTTTTATGAGATATTGTAGTCACTTGCCTCATTTGCTGCAGCTTCAGGCTTCTTAACTACATTTAGTGTTTGCCCACCTTTAGTGCTGCAAGGGGTAACAAAGAAATCTGAATCAATGGGATCTCCTCAGTGATCTCCGAATAAAACTCTACTTACTTCAGGATTTCACTTGGGTGCTTTTGGCCATGCAGGTCAAGCAACCAATAGCCCTGAGCAGACTGGTGGCCAATGTGTTGACCTTTTCCTCAAAACGTATCAGGCATTCTACTGCTCCTATCATTTGGCAGAGTATCAGACCAAGTGCTTTTTTCCCCAACTCCTCAGAAAAAAAAGCTAAAAAAAAAATTCTAAAATATTAATGACATAAAAAATGCTGCATAACAGTTAACAACTCAGAATAACAGCAGAAGAAAAATTCCCAAAAATGCAATCACAACGAAACAAGGCTTCAGTGGAAGTGGTATACTGACAAGGAAAGTACAGTTGTTTAATAACTTACCATAACAGTAGATGTCTGACTAATCACTGTTACAGTATTAATAACCAATGAGATATGTCAAGGATAGCTGTACATCCAGCCAGGATACCAAAGCCTAGGCACCCTCCCTAGTGTTGTACGTTCAATATCTAACTTGGCCCCAAAAGATGCAGTGATACATAAAGGATGCACAGACGTAAAATATCAGAGGGCTTTCCTGCTCCAGACAAACCACTGAAGCGTAAGAGGCAACTATATACATATGCAAATGTCAACAGGTGGAAAAGAACAAAGACCCATCTTGGCAATAGAAAGTGTGTGTGTGTGTGGGGGGGGGGGTGGAATACTGCATCAATGATCAGTCAAAAATGTACTGTAATGGTACGTTCTTACAAAAGCATATGGTGACTTCCCTTTATCACTGTTGTGGTATTAATAACTTAATGGAGATTTCCAAAGCTGGCCAAGAAGATAGGGAGATGAAACTCTGAACAGGTTTATGGTCCAGCAGACCTAAAGATGAGACAAGAAAACCCTGCTCTAAGCTTAGAAAAAAAATATCGCTCTTGTAACATTTTATGAAAGTGTGTACCTAGGACCAAGTAGCTGCTTCAAGAATAGATTAGAATCTAAACCTTTGAAGAAAGCCCCTGAAGACTGCAGTAGAACTTGTGGAATGGGCCTTAACTGGAGGTAAAAGCTGCTTACTGTAAAAAGAGTAATGAAAGAAAGCCTTGGCAATAGAAACGGGAATAGTTTGCTTGGAAACAGCAACAGCCATTTTTTTCCCTGGGAAGAAAAAAAAGCTGATTTGACTTTCGGACAGACTTTCTGTCTAAACATCTCAGTTACCTATGAATATTCAAGGAATGCAAGATTCTTTCCCCAGAATTCTGAGAGAAATGAAAGAAATAAGGTAGGCAAGTTAATAGTCTGATTCAAGGAAAGCTCTAATTTACATCTGGCATAAAAAGGATAAGTGCTGAGAGTAACCCTATATTTATGAAAAATGAGAAAAGGTGGAACATCTTTTAAGGCTTGCATGCAAATCCTCTTAACAAAAGTCAATGCCACTAACACCACTGTTTTCCATTTACAAAACTTGAGAATCATAGGCAGCAGGTTCAAAGGGCAGGTAAAAGTAAGCTTCTCCATAACATGGTTCAAATGGCTGCAGAATAACATTTCTCGGGGGTTTAACATAGACACCCTTCAGAAATTGATTCATCTCAAATCACGAAGACATTGGAAGATCCAAAGGAAGACCAACATAAATGGCTAAAAAATAAGCTTCAACAGACTATACAGCTCAGAATGGATCAACTCACACAGATACCAGATTATTAGAAATACCCACTTGATAAGGATAATGATTCTGTCCATGGCACCCAGGAGAAAAACTCTTCCATTTGGAGACAGAAGACTTAATCATGTCCTCAAAATATTTGTGCCTACAATTAATTAAAACTCTATTGCTCAGAGTCAGATTCAAAGTCTGTAGGTTTGGATGAATCGGTGAGCTTTTGTTTTGTGAGAGCAAGTCCATTCCTGTGAAATAACTTGTGATGACGGCCGCTGGCCAGATAAAACAGGAGCAATGCTGCCTGGCTGAAAAGGGGGCCACCAACATGATTTTTGGCTTTTCCTTCTTTACATTTAGGACTTTTGAAATCAAAGGAACTGTATGGAAGGAAATTCTCTATGCCGGAGGGTATGGTGGTCTTGAACAAAACATTCTGAACCAATTTTTTGTGTATGGAGGCAAAAAAGGTCTATTTATGGAATACCCTATTGACGATGGACAATGTCCAGAAAGATCTCCCTATTTAGCATCCACTTGTGAAAAGTATCTGCGCAAATGATCGGCTACTTTGTTTCTCCTTGAGAGTATGTACGGAGTCTGTAGAAAAAAAAAGTTTGCACTGGTTTGCAATTTTCCAAGCTAAAAGGACTAATCTGCAAAGACGAAAGACTTGGTGGTGCCCCCTGCTTATTGACACAACTGTAATGTCTTTTGTGAAGATTTGAAGAGGACCCCCCCCCCCCCAAGTCCAGAGGCAATGCTGAGAAGGAAGGGCCAGAACTAATGTCTTCATCTCCTTTAAGTTGATGTGGTCCCTCCTCTCTTTTTGTGGGACAAAACCCCTTGAACCTTGACATCCTTGTTAAACACCCTTTGCCAAATGTGCGGCATCTTTCAAATGATCCTGACAAGGAGAAGGAAGGAGAAGTGGTATCTCTAGATTTAGTTAAATTTGTTTTTCTACTAAGAAAACTCCTCCATGATAAAGGGAAGAAGGTGAAATTTGATGTTTAAAGGTTGGCAATGCTGAGGTCAAACAGACTTGAGATACCACTGTATCTTTCCCATATACAGCCTGGCCAAAGGACTATAAGAATCATTGCAGCCAAGCAGCCCAAGACCACAGAGAACCTCCCTTGCAGCTGTCGTATTCAAAGATGGAAGGTTCAGAAGGTTGTCTCTCAGAAACAGAAACTTGTCTTCTAGAAGAAAGACCATCACTGATAGGGCACTGATTCTGCAATCAAGGAAAACCTGATCCCGAAATGGAATCACGCATGACTTCTTTAGGTTCAAACTGAACCCTAAACTGCCCAAAGCAGCTTGAATGAGAAAATAAGTCTCGATAAGGAAAAATGTGAATAGCCTGAGGCCTGCAGAAAGCAACAGGAGCTAGGCATTCTGTGAATACCCTTAGGGCAGTAGAAAGACCAACATGTAAAGCAGAAAACTAAAAGTGATAAGAAACAACACAAGAGCACAAGCATTTCCTGAAATGTAAATGAATAGGAATATGAAGGTAAGCATCCTTCAAAATCCAAGAATGCTATGCAAAGTTGAGGAAGAATCAGTGGAATCAAGGACTGAATGGCCAAAATTCTGAAACTTGGAACTTTCAGGAAAGTGTTGAGAAGGAAAGATCCAAAATAGGTCTCCAAGTCTCCTATTTTCTGAGAACCAGAAACAACCTGGAATACACCACTTCTACTGTACCTTGAGAAAAAAAGGTCTTGAAGAGGAGGCAGAATAAGATGAATCTGGATTGGAAGAAGTTGAGGAATTCCTGAGAGATAACAAAGCACTTTCCAAGATATCGTACCAGTTTTGAATGATGGTTTGAACTTATTTGTCTGAGGTTATCATCTTCCAAACTGGCACAGCAAGAGAAAAGCCTTTGAGATAAAAGAACTCAAGACAGGCAGAGATAGGGAGAAACCATAAGAGGTGGCAGAAAATCACAAGGTAAGCAACATGTCCTGAAAAGTTGCCTTAGAGCCTTTTGAACTTGGCTGAAACTTTTCCTGAAACAGCCTTCTCCAAGGTCTCTCTCCCTTCTGAGATGATTTTGGGTCCTTATGGAGAAAATGACTAGCTTTAGAAGGGCAATCTCACTTAAATTTAGGCACAGGAAACAAAGATTTGCTTAAAGTCCTACATAACATTGCCTTTCTCTTGCAAGGATTTGAAAAGCTCTATAGCTTCAGAACCAAAAATGTGTGTTGCCCAAAAGAGAATCCAGCAATTTTAACATCCTAAAGCAAAGGGTGATGTCTGCCAGGAAAACCTGGAAAGAACCAAACCAGTGACACCAACCATGAAAGGGGCATCTGCCGCATCATTACTATACTCAGTGGAGCATCTAATCACTTAAAGGACCACTATGTACTACATTTGTTATCTCATTTCCAAAGTGTTCTTCCTCCCCATGGTTTGAATCTAACATTGTAGCAATTCTCTTGTGCTATGGTAAGTAGTGACTTTGACTGTGTTTTCATTACCCGTGCTTACAGCTCCGGTACTGAGCCATCTTAAAGCAGAAAAAAGTCTCGCAGAGCTGTAGAGAGTACATGGGCGCTCGAACCATTTGATAATGCCCAGTGTTATTTTTCATCTTTTCTTCAGCTGCTGCCCAAGGACCACTCATAAACTTCCTTCCCCAGTCCTTTAGCCCAAGGAATGCCCCCAACCATTACCTATGCATGAGCTATTTCCATCTCTGCTTTTGTTGCCAATAAAAAAGCAATGCTGGCAGACAGTGGAACTACTCGATACAATCTAGTTGTTGGACAAATTTGTTTTTTTTTGAGGGATTGCTAACGTACATGCATTTATTTTTTTTTTCTGGAGTGAAGATTTTTTTTTTTATTTTGCAACAGGCATGTGTATCACATTTTCTTTGGGTTAGTTCATTTCCTGATAATGTGTGTGATACTAATGTCCTGTGACTGTTTTCTTTTTTAGAAAGCTGTAATGCAATTGATTGCAGTTAGCTATTACAGCAATGACCACATAATAACATGCTAAATCTGCAGCGATATTGTGTTCCCTTACAGTCGACATCCCATTTATTCAGAACTTTACCCTATAACCCACAAACTGGAAATGTTGTGCCTCAAAGTCCATAGTCATTTGCCAGCAAACCATGCATTTTATGAGGACAGACCCAAGTTATGAGGCAGAAATCTGGTCATCCTGCAAAAATCTATACTATGGAGACCTATGCCAGCATCATTTTTTTCTTATAGTTAATGGATTGGACCTCGCACTCCAAGAAACCTAACCGTGGTCATTATTTTATGCTAAGCAACACTTTTGTTTAGTGAGCATAAAATAAGAAAACAAGAAATTTAAGATTAAAAAAATAGAAGCTTGCGCATGTGTGTGTCTGAGTGTGTGCCTGTATGCCTGCGTGAAAGTACGAGTGAGATCAAGCAAGCAGTTATTTTACACTTATTAAAACAGCGGTTTTGCTGTTTAGGGAGTGTAAAAGTAAAATAGATTAGAAAAGAAAGTTAAGTATGTATGTGTGTGTTTGTGCATGTGTGAGTGTATGCATGCTTGCATGAATGAGAGGTAAATGTGTTTTGTGTATGTATGCTTCGGCAGAGTGAGGGCAATCCAGCAGTTATTTTACACTTGTTAAACAGCGGTTTTGCTGTTTAATGAGTGTAAAAGTAAAAAAAAAAAAAAATGTAAAAAAGAAAGTTAAAGGGACAGTCTGTATCAGCACCTTTCATTATAGAAAAGGCTCAAGGTGATTGTCACTGTTGAAGTGACACTACGACTCCAATGGGAAAAAGGGTTGAGGATGGATTTTTTTTTTTTTTTTACTTAAATTGCAAGTTGCTGGTGTAATTTAATGTACTTTAGTATCAGTCCTGCCTGCATTGTACACAATCGGCAAACAGGAACTGGCATTTTTAAGTTTTGGTGAAAAAAAAATGTTTACACCTGATGCTAAGTTAATACATATTTTAGCTGCCCGGTGATCATTTTCAGCTTCTTTAACATTGAAAGCAAACTGCAGTTCCCGACTGTCGATCACACTACGTGTAATGTAATCCACAGTTGGAATTGTATGTCATAGTTCATTTAAAGCGTCTTAGTTTCTGTGTGCCGATTACACTGTAGTGCAATTGAAAATTTAGATTATATTACATGCACTGTGATTAACCAGGAAATGCAGTTTATTTTAGCTGAAAATAGCGATCACCGAGCAGCTAAATGTGCTGATGCTACATTCCTGCTATAGGTCAGTATTCAGCAGGAAGTTTTTTATCGTGCTCCACAGTCACCTAATTATGTATAAGGTCTCTGGCTTTGCCTTATATTTTCATATTTACCTCGTAAAACTTGCAGTATTCAGCAAAAATGTGAGGAATACAGTAGCTAAGTATGGCAGACAACTGAGTTTCAGATTTCATGTACTTATGACGCTTCAGAAAAAAATACATGCTATGGCAGAACCTGTTATTCTCACACGCTTCCAAGTACAGAAGAGCGATATTAGGATGTTCTTGCCTTTTAACCCACCCACCCCCATTTTTTCCTTGTCCATCATTCCTGAGATAAAGAGTTGAGAAGTATGTTATATTCCTTGATATATTGACAGTGTGTGTGTGGGTAAGACTCATATGTCTGATGGTCATTAGGAAGATCTGTATCAGCTAAATGACAGGTAACTAGAATGGAAGTTTTATATATAGTGGTAATCACGTTTGTGTAATCTGGAGAAGCTGCTTGTTTTGCATTAGTAGCTTATTTTTGTAGTTTTGGTTGTTTAACGACATTTATAAATATGACAGAGTTCAACGACGGATGGATTATTTAATCATTCTTGGGATAAATAGGGAATTCTGTATTAAAGTTGAAATATTGGTAGTTCAGATTGGGATAGTGGTTGACATTGAGAGGGAATATGAAAGAGGAAGCTCTTGGTAAAGCATGGATCTCAACTGGCATGGTTCTGACATGTATTACTAGGTACTGTGACATAGTTGATTTTTGATGTTTAAGGTGCAGCCATGTTTAGCGGGCATCATTAAGTCAGTTGCAGTGGTGCACCGGTTAGTGTTGTCACCTCTCAGCAAGGGGTTCTCTGGTTTAATTCTCGGCTGGGGTGCCTTTTGTGCAGAGTCTGCATGTCCTCCTTGCAGTCACATGCGTCTCCTCTGGTTTCCTCCCACACTCCAAAGACATGCAGCAAGTGTACTGGATACTCAAAATTGGCCATAGGTGTGAGTGTGTGTGATGAGTGGTACGGATGAAGTACCACAGCAGAGCTAGCCACTCAGCGATGTAAACCGTGGCTCGAGATGATAGTCACTGTTGATGTGACAACCTGACCCCAAGTGCAAAATGAGGAAAAAGGGGTTGAGAATGGATGGATTGATGCTTGTACCATGCTACTACTCACTGAGGAATCATGGTTTCTTGTCTGCCTTTGTAGAATGCTGAAATGCAGTTCGTGATTCTGAAAACAGCAGCATTGTATTAGCATCATTTTTGTTATTGTACATTTCTGAAGCTAAATTGCAAATTGTCTTGGATCTGGCGATACATACATGTGAACTTCAAAAGTGTTTTAGAATTGTATTAAAACTTTTTTACTTACATTGGTTTGTTGTTGGGGAAGTGTATCTGTGCATGTTTTACTAATGGTGTTATAATGTAAGAAGATGACCATAACATTTTAAGGTGTGGAGATGTACTATATTTCACACTAGTTTCTTTGACTGTTAGGAAAAAAATCTGTGTGACAAATTAGCCGATTATATGGTCATTCTAGGTAGGTATGACAGGTGTGCAGAAGTCTGACAGCCAGCAAGGGATGTGTTAGGAGCAAAAAGAAAAATATTCTGCCTCCATGCAGGATGATGAGCATCTACTCTACTCTCCCTTTTGTAATGTTTTGGATGCCAGGAAGTGGAGGAGAGTTTGTGTCTTTCGGCTTTTCCTGGTTAGGGGTCGCCACAGCGGAACTCCGGTCCGCTAATGATTGGCAGTAGATTTTTTACGTGCCGAGTTTGCCAGCCCTGATGCACAACCTTCAACGAAGGTATGCCCATTCACGCACGTCTCCAAACAGAAGATGCTCTAGCTGAGAATCGAACGGCACATCATCTTACTGTGAGGCAACAACGCTACAGTAGCACCACCACCGCTGTTCAGGAAGTGGAGGAGAGTGCAGTAGCTTAATTGGGCAGTATGGTCGCAGGTGATGGAGGGATCAAAAAAAGTACATCAAAATGTAAATAGTTACAATAGAAAATTTGTTCCTGGTGGTGCCATATCACCCTTGTGTCTCACTGTGATGTAACATATAAAGGCAAAACTGGGCTTGATCAAGCTAGTGTTTTGTGAATATCACAGAGTATGTAGCATATTGCTACCTTCTACCACCTTTTGTGAGTATAAGGGAGAGTGTATACATACTGGAATGAGTGTATGAAGGCAATGGAACAATGTAATGGGCTTGTAGTGAGACTGCAGGATAGTAGTGCGAGACTGAGAAAGGCTTGGAGGTAGTGGAACTAGTAGACAAAGGCAGTAGATCAGGGCATGGTTTTGGTGACTGAACACTGTTGCTACAAGGATTGAGAGTCTTGGCTTGGATGACAGGAGAGACCATATTACAGTGAAACCACTTCTGTGACTTAGTAAGACATGGTGAGAGGTAACAAAAGTAGTCATCAAAAGGGAAGAATGAACACCTGTGGTGCATTTTTGCATCACTGGTCTCTTTGCGGAGTGAGTTTGGGTTTTATGTAAGGACAGAGATGTCTGAAGGATGCCAGCATTTTGGGTTATAAGTAGCATTCTCAGAAGTGTTGCCTTTCCTAATAGCCATCACACTATCAAAGAAGAGGATTAGAGAGTATAATGACTAGCTGCAGCAGTAGAGAGTTCTGACTGGTAGAAAGATGAGGGAGACTTGTAAGTGAACAGCTCTGTGCTAGGGAGAATAGCTGTCTTGCTACAGAGTGGAGAGTGTTGCTTTAGATCAAGGTTCATAGATAGGTACTATGCAATTGGCCCTAGGGCCTATATAAGCCTAGCCAAAAAGGTACCCTGGCTTTCGTCACCCAAGGAAATTATTTTCCTGTGCCCCTGTCGAGCAGAGCCATAGAGGTGATCCCTGGGGTGAATTTCCTATTTCACATCCAATCAAGATTTTCCTTGAGTGCTAATGAGGAGCTTTGTTTGATATAGATAGGTAGTTTGTTCCAGAGTATGGGAAGTCTCTGGGACAGGAATCTATCCCTCCAGCATGTTCTGTTTACTGTGGTGACAAGGTTTAGGTCCCCAGAGCATGTAGCTCGAAGGAATTGGGATTTCTTTAAGTGGAGCATGTCCAACAGCTCTGGGTTTGACATAGCTTTGCATATTAGGAAGATATCTCCTCTGAGTAGGCGATATGCAACAGAGTAAAGCTGGAGTTTTTTGAGACAGTCTGCGTAGGGCATCTGTTTGAGGCTGGTAATCCTCTTAGTGAGGTATTTCTGCGGCCTTTCCAGTTGCTGTAGATATCTTGTAAGGTACATACCAAAAGGGGTGTTTGTATTCTATAATGGGTCTGAGTGATGAGTAGAGGGGAACAATGACCTCTTTTTTCCTGGCTGAGAAACCTTTTGTGATGAGGTGTGCCACGTAGAAGGATTTCCTGACTACTGTGACGATGTGATTATCAAATGTCTACCTGCGTCCCAAGGTCTCATCACACTTTTGGTGTTAAGTAGACTACCACCTATGTGGTAGTTCATGGGTACAGAATTTTTACCAAAGGGATGACAATGCACTTTTTGGCATTGAGCTTGAGGCCATAGTTTTGACACCAGGCATCTGTCTCAGTAAGGCCTTTTTGTGGGATGTCCACATCATTAGGACTTTCGATTATGACTCCTATTTTACAGTCATCTACAAACTTTGTTAACCAAAGACCTTCTGTGTTGGCCTGTACTTCAGAAAAGTAGATACCAAACAGGAGAGGACCCAGGACTGAACCCTGTGGTACTACATGTGTCACTGGTCTGAAGTCAGATCTGCTACTTTCACAGTGTGGGTTGTCAGTGAGCCAGTTGGCAACTTACCTTGTAACATAGGGATTTATACCTAGTTTAGTGAGTGTAGGGGATGGTGTCAAAAACCTTGGGCAGTGTGAACCATCTTACCCTCATCTACGGCTTTGGTGACTGCTTCAAAGAAGTCTATCAGGTTTAGGAGACATGATCTGCCTTTTACAAACCCAAACTGGGTGGGGTCCAGAGTTTGGAGATTACCGATGTCTTTGTTTATAAGTTCCATGATGATATGTTCCATGGCCTTGCAGACCAGGCTCATTAGGCTAATGGGGCGGTAGTTCCCAGGGTCCGTGGTGGCTCCTCCTTTGTGCATGATAGCCGTTGCTGTGCACCATTCAGTGGGCACAAAGCCTGAGGTGAGGCTATGATTGAACATGGTACTTAGGTGGGGTGCCAGTTCATTCTGCAGTTTGTGTAGAATGCACCCTGGGATGTTGTCAGGTCCCATGGATGCTGTGTTCTTGGCTTTGTAGAGTGCGGTTTTTACCTGTGCAGCCGTTATTACAGGAACTTTGCATTCTTCCGGTATAGAGATGGGCCCTTTAGGGGGTAAGAGGGGGGTAAAGTTAGCACTGAACGTATCTGCCAGGATGTTGGCAATATCAGTTGGATCTGTATATTTAGTGCCATTGTGCTGTAACTTGACATAGCTATAGAATGCTTTATGGTTAGAATCAGTGGCGATTTTGTTTTCGTAACTAACTTTGGAGGATTTTATGAGGGATCTCAGCTTCTTGCTGAGGCTGACCAGGGAGCTCCCCCAATCATGGGATTTTACTCTTTTTTGCAACAGTTTCTTTCTTCTGTTGTAGAGTTTGTTTATGGCAGGGGATCACCAGATTGGCTTCCTTTTTTTGGAGGATAGCATCTTGGTTCTGTTAGGGATAGAACGATCCATGCACTCATGTAAGTGCTTATAAAGTGCATTTGTGTAGGATTCAGCAGTCGTACCTCTATTATCCGTCTGCATGGGTGTTGTGAAGTTTGCCACTTCTGTCTTAAGAAGTGTGAAGTTGGCTTTGGAGAAATTTCTACAGTGGTTTTATGGTGCACATCTCAGTGGTTGTTTCTTTAAATTAAGATGGTAATAGGGGAGTGTAATGGATGCAGAGCAATTGAATAGGTCTTCAAACAGTTGAAAGAGAAAGATACAGAAACAACAGGAAGTGACAAAGCATGGAATCCTAGAATAAAAATTGGGGAACTGCAATGATTGATGCTGAATGGGAGGATGGATGTTGTTGCTCTGATGTGAGAGTGGGACATGAAGGTGCCATGGTATGGGCTGTAGGAGTGGTGGAAAAGGATGGAGTAGGAAAGAAAGGCAATTTAGAGGTGGGAGACTGGATAGGAAGATGTGAGGATCAATGGGCATAAGGCATGAAGGGAGAGGTGGGCATGTTGGTATCATATCAGAATTCCACATTTACAAATTTATTACCCTGCATCAACAGTTAGTTAAAAATAGAGACCATCGATACTTTTTTGTTAACATTACTTTTCAATATAGGTTCATAGGCAAGTACTAGACTGGGTGCCCTGGGGTGAGCATTTTATGCCTAGCCAATTTCTCTTGGTGAGAACTAAACTTTATCTGTGATGTAAACATCTTAACCATTATGCCACCCACCAACCCCTGACGGTCAATAATTCTGCCAAAATGAATTTGTTATGCTTTGATCTTCAACACGCCAGCCCTATGAACCATGACTCTGAATTTGTTCAACTCTCATCTGGAACATGATTTATGAAGATGTAAATTAGGTTTGTGCAGCAACAGCCAGCAGTTTAACAAAAGTTAACAGAAGGATCCCTAAAGTTATTACACTCAAAATTCCATGCTAAAATTTCACATAGTTAAAGGCTATGATCTTGTACAACAATCAGTTAAAATGGACTGCAAAACTGTTACATTAAAATATATTTTGTAGTTTATTGTTTAGATTGTAGAAGTTTGACCAAAAATTCAGATTAACTAGATACTGCAGCAAGGCTTTCACCATTTGGTGTTGTGTCACAATGGTCCTGATTGTACAATATCTGTACGCTTACACACAATTAAGCTAAGCATGAATAAGTGTGCGCAGTATGTACACATTAAGTTCAGTCCAGTTTTTGTGCCCCGTTTCATGTTGTACCAGAAAGCGGGATAAGTGGTCATGGCAAAAATGCAAGGGGTGGATGCAGAAGACTGAAAAATGTGTAAACCATCCCTCAACCTTCCTTTCCTGTAAGTCTTTCTCTGCTTTCACCTTCCCGTACAAGCTCTTAATTCAGTTTGATGACATTTGTCATTCTTGTGTTACCTGCATGTTGATCAAGTCATTGTTTATATTGTAAATCATGTTAATTTCCTGTTATACATACTTTGATTTTATTGTATTTGTAATGGGTGGCACAGTGACGCAGCAGAGTGTTGTCACCTCACAGCAAGAGGTTCCCAGTTCGATTTTTGGCTGGGTTGCCTTCTGTGTTGGTTCTGAGTCTGTATGTCCTCCCTGTGTTTGTGTGGGTTTCCTATAGGTACCGCAGTTTCCTCCCCCATTCCAAAGACATGCAGTAGGTGGATTGGACACACTACATTGGCCATAGGTGTGAGTACGTGGTATGGATGAACTACTGCAGCAGAACTAGCCACCAGGTGGTACAAACCATGGCTGTAGATGATTGTCACTGCTGAAATGACACCCAGACCCCACGTGAAGAATGGGGAAAAAGGGGTTGTGGATATATATATATATATATATATATATATATATATATATATATATATATATATATATATATATATATATATATAATATCTAGGTAGATACATGGATACAGAAAAATATAAACGTGTATATATAAAGATATAGATGTATCTGTACACACAGATATGGATATACAGATATAGTAAAAAGTAGAACATGGTGTAAGAATCAGACACAGTCTGAATATATGAGTGACTTCAGTAATTGGCTTAGTTTATTTTCCAGGGGATTCAATATTTGTCAGCATAGGAGGACAAGTTAACAGACCATATTACTTTGAAAAGGTTGGTCTGTACTTGTCTCCCCTAGTCTTCCAAATACTTAAGACTTTATCCACCCCCTTATACCATTTTTTAGGCAATGCCAAATTGACAAACCTACTGATATAGGAAATAAAATCCAAAGAAATATAAATGTGTTACTGTGCAATGCTAGGAGCCTAAACAAAAAAAAAACTCTGCACCCTACAAGCTCTACTCATTCTGGAGAATATAGACATCCGTGCCATTACCGAGTCATGGTTTATCAGCCGCACCAAGGACAAAAGGTTGAGGAGTCTCAATGTACATTAGCAACAAACATAACTCCGCATTGGTTAAAAAGGACAATGCCCTGGAATTTGTCTATGTTGATCTGTACATGGTTAAAGTCTCATAACATATCCTAGCAAGCTGCAGGTCCCCCTCTGTGTCCCTAGAATCTCAAAGCTCCTACGCAGACCTACTGGAGAAACTTGACATTAAACCAAATATCCTATGTATGGCAGACTAACACAGGGAGCACATGAAGACTCCATACAGAAGGCACTCTAGCCGAAAACTGAACTGGGGAACCTCTTGCTGTGAGATAACTGGGAAACACATATTATTCTCATACTCACAGGCACAATGATTCCTGAACTTAACTCAAATACCCTTGTCTAGATAGCATGCGCACCCGCCAGAGGTTCAAGCATACTGGACCTGGTACTAACGAATAAGAGAGAGCTCTGCAGACCCCACCCCACAGTGTCATATCCTCCATGGTGAGGTTAGACCACAAAGGTGTCTCAATTTAATAACTCCAGCAATCCTTGTAACAGCTAAGAACTATTCCAAAGCAAACTACAGCCTCCCAACCCCAAGTTCACAACAACCTATGCAGAATTTTTCAGAGACCCTGTACACCCTTGTTAATGGCTGTATAGAGGGCTGCTGTACCTACTAGAAGTAAGTTCAAAAAAACTCTAAAAACAAACCACACTGGTGGAACCTTAACCATAATAAGGTGAAACATCTGGGCTATAATCAGGAAGATCAACTCCCATGATGATAGGAGCTCTCTACAATTAAATTAAACTGGAAACTAAGAGGACTAATTAAGTCCAACAAGGCCAGTTATGAGGTCAAGATAGCCTTGCAGGCTAAAGACAACAAAAAGGCCTTCTACAGCTATGTCCAAAACCTCAAAGGCAGTGCATATCAGTGTGATGAACTGGTGGTCAACAGTGCCAACTTCACTGAGCAGAGCAACATGGTGAGTTTGCTGGCTGACAAATTCAGCTCAAACTTTACCTCACTCTCCCCTCTATGAAATACCTAGTACAATAACCCCCCCCCCCAGCTATCATCAGGGAACAGGTCCTGGTGGCACTGGTTAAGGCCAGAAACACAGCCTTAATGGGCCATGAGATTATCCTGGAATGCCTCCTTAATAGCTGGAAATGTGACCTTTCCAGATCACTTTCCACTGTAGCTCAAAACAGGTATTGTACCACAACAATGGAGGACTGCAATGGTTACCCCACTTCACAATGGTGGACCATCCATTAACCCCTGAAACTACAGACTTATTAGTCTGACTACTCTAACATGCAAAGCCATGGAACAAATTATAATGGAAATGATCAACAAAGACATAGTATTCAGCCAGTGGACCCAACACATTTTGGTTTAGTTATAGAAACATCATGCCTACTCAGTCTGGTGGAGTTCCTTGAGAAAGTAGCAAAAGCAATGGATGAGGGAAAAACAGTGCATACCACTTACCTGCACTTGGCTAAGGTGTTCAGTACAATACTCCACTGAGGTGTAACTCAACAAACTGGGCATAAATGCTTACGTAACTCGCTGGACTGCCAGCTGGTTTACAGACAGGACCCAGGAAGTTAGAACTGGTAATACCACATTCACTAACAAACCAGCCACCAGCGGGGTACCTCAGGGCTCTGTGCTGGGGCTGCTCCTATTTGGCACCTATTTCTCAGAGATGAAGGCTAATATCAAGGCCCTTTGGCTGATCAAGGTCACAGATGACTGCACTTTGGGAGCTATCATAAATTCTCCCCATGACAAAAATATCTTACAAGGGAATCTATCACAGACAAATGAGTGGTGTTAAATTCAAGGGCCAAGACATGTATTGCAGTGCCTTTTGGTAAAAATGCCTCCCAGGATAACTACTCCATCACTAAGACACCCCAAAGAGTTAACCTAGTAGTTAAGGATCTGGGAACATATATATTTACTTATTTTGCATTTGTTTACCAGGAAAGTCTGACTGGTCATGGATCCCATTTTCAGAGGCCCAGGAAGAAAAGCTTCACAAAGATTAGTAAAGCAAATAAAATACACATTAATAAAGTACAGTACAGAGTAAAAAAGTTAATAAGGTACAGTTTCAAGCCCAAGAAAGAAGTGAAAAGTAAGGAGCACAGTGTGTTATAGTAA